>NW_007736902.1:33179-62172 GCF_000696425.1 Galeopterus variegatus
TTGGCAACTCAAAATGGAATTTGGTGTGTAAAGCCAATTATTTAAACATAGCCTAAATATTGCATACTATGTGATGTTACAGTGACCATAATGTGATTTGCTAGTCTTCAAAAAAGCTGCTTAAAAAAAAATTCCATTGTTCTGCTGCGATTATGTAAATGAACAAAAGATACAAGCATTAGCTCCCATGTCCCGTTTATTAGGTGATGGAGGAAAATATGAAGATTTTCAAAAAATGTCCAATGTCTATTTGCTTCTAATTTTCCTTCTGTTAATGTCACTGTAAATTTCAATGTCATATTCCTGCACGTTGCTGCCCCTAATCTGACAGTGTCAGAGGATCTATCTTCATTTTCTCACTCGTTTCATAATCTAATCCTCAGCTCTAACATGCAATTAGTGCCCTCTTCGCCCCCTGCATACCAAACAGGCCGACTGCTACGGCTTTCCCTGTGCAATCCGTTTAGCGAGGCCGCCCGTAATGAATATGTACATTTAGAAGACCTCTGCGCAGAGGGTCACAGGCAATCAACCTTGAATTCAATTATGCGAGTCAAGGTTAATGACTCACTGCAGTGGTCAGAGGCATTCAGAATCCTGCAGATTAAATCAGCCTGTCAGAGCTGACAATGGAGAAAGGACGGAATTACTTGTGTGAGAAACCGGGAATCGTGCAAAGATAAAATGGTGTCAGTCCTCAGCGAAGATTACATGGAGTTCTCTGTGGCAAATCAGATTGTAAATCTCCTCTGGACCTGCAATATGATTAGTCTACATAAAGACGTTTCCAGATTGTAATATCGAGCCACTAATAAGACCTCCTGAACTCCACCCTCACTAGGTAACTTCGTTTTTTACCTCATCATTTACATCTTCTAATTGTTCAGCATAAAAAATGAAAATTATTATTTTTAGTTATATTCATGAAGTGTATGTACCCTATGCAATCTTTTATAAAACAGCCCAAGATTTAATTGGTTAAAAAAAAATCAGATTTTTTTTTTTCTGCCAGTTATTTTATACTTCATTTTCCTTTCATTTTCTTTTAAGCCCTTGACTTGATAATAATAGACTATAGCTAGCTGGGAGAAAAAAATCAGAAGTAGATTAAAAATAATGTGGGTCATAGAAGCAGGTATCTTGTGATTTAAAATAAAGTACATAAAATTTTAAAATTTGTCATAATTAATTTGCAAACAAAATAAATATAAATTGTATTGGAATTTGCTCAAGAGAGTAACCAATTCCTTGGGGTGGTGAGATGTATATGTTTCCCAAATTCACGTGAGGGAGAAACTCTCCCCGTTTCCTCTACAGTCCCTCTAGAGCAGAGCTCCTGATTTAGGCTCATTTCTCAGTGGGGAGTCCCCGACATATGAATAATCATCAATGACATATTTCTTGCATATTAAAAAAGAATGTTCATACAATTCCTTTAAAAGACAGATATATTCTTTAAAAGTTACTCTTTAACAAGAATTTTGGAATTTTTTTTTCCCTTTTTTTTTTGTCTTTTTCCGTCTCCGGCAATGGATCGCAACCCTCAGTGTCGCCCCCGCACCGGACCGGGACCGGCAACGGGATCGCAACCCTCGGCGTTGCTCCCGCGCCTTGCTCAGCCAGTGAGCGGGAACCGGTCTGTATGTGGGATCCGAACCCTCAGCGGGAGCGCCACCACGCTCCCAAATGGCGCACTATAGCAGTGCGCCACCGGGCCGGCCCAGAATTTTGGAATTTTTAATAATATGCTCGTCTCAATAGGAAAGTTATTCTTTCTTCATTTTTATTTTCTTTTTCTCCTTTTTCTTCCCTAGCAGTGCGCCACCGGGCCGGCCCAGAATTTTGGAATTTTTAATAATATGTTCGTCTCAATAGGAAAGTTATTCTTTCTTCATTTTTATTTTCTTTTTCTCCTTTTTCTTCCCTCTGTGTCTTCCTTTCTTCCTGTATTTGCTGAGCACATATTATGTGTCTTGTTTGTATTAAGTCAGGATCAAGGATGAATTATCTTAATCTATGAGGAGCCCACGGTTAGGTGAGGGAAGACAGAAGTAAGCAGCTAAGTGGGCAGTGTGGTGCAGTGAGTGCTGCCGTAGAGGGATGTGTAGAATGCTATGCTGGGCCCTGAGGACGTGGCCATGGCTTCTGCCTGCGTGAGTGTGCAGGCCCCGGGCACACACGGGTGCTGTGTTAGGAGGTAGGGCTGAAGCAGCAAAGAAGACTTCGCAGAAAAGGCAATATTTGAGTTGAGCTTTGAAGGATGAATAGGAGTTTTCCAGGCAGACAAGTGGGAAAAGTGCTTCTAGACCTAGAAACAATATGAACAAATATGTAAGGTGTGTTGGGATGGTAGCATATCCTTCAAGTCTTGAGTTCTCATCCTCTGGGACAATCTTCCCAAGTCACAGGGTTGAGTATGAGCTCATCTGCCTCTGGCCTCGAGAACTTTCTACCTAGAACATGAACCTGGGCAATAATCAGGGCAGAGCTGGCCTGGGTTCTCATATGATTCTTGTCTCTTATTTACTGAGAGGAGTATTGTTTGGCCACTCATTTAAAGCTTGACCCCATTGCATAGCACTGCTTGGTGTGATTGGGCCCCGTTTCCTCTTACTCAGGGGTTTTTAATGATGGGGGTAGAAGGGGGCATGCTGTGGGTAGCCCTGGCCCTGTGAGGGGGACACCCTTGGAAATAGGTGGGAGAATTTTTTGTTGTCTCAGTGATTGGGTGGTGCTAGAGGGACTATTGTCCTGTAGTGTATAGGACTGTCCTGCAAGGTACAGGAAAGAAGTGAAGACTGTGTGACACTAAATTTTGGTGCAGCAAGCTTTATCTTGCATCAGAGTTCTCACGCGTGCGGTTGCTCTAACTGAAAGTCCTTCCCTCAACACTGCCCTGGCTAGCACTTTTCACCTTGCAGCTGGTCACTTCATGTCACGTTGATGCTCACCACTCCAGAGCCGTTCATTATACAGCTCCCTTTCCATGGTGTGCATTTGTAATACATAGCATGTATTTGTAATGAATCTTTTAATTGTTAGACTCTAAGACCACGAGAGCAGGGACTTTTGTCTGCCTTATTCCCCTTATCGTTAACAATGGTCACTAGCATGCAGGTGGCACTAGGTAACTATTTGTTAAATGATTCTTCTGTTCCAGGTAGGGTTTCCAGATTTAGCAAATAAAAATACAGAATGCTCAGTTAAATCTGAACTTCAGAGAAATGATGAACAACTTTTTTAGTATAAGTATGTCCCAATTGTTATATGGGACATACTTATACTAAATAAGTGTATTATAAAAAATGATTTGTTGCTTATCTAAAATTCAAATTTAACTGGGCACCCTATATTTTATTTATCAACAGCATGAGGGTAAGCACCATGTTTTGTTATATACCTTATTGTTCTTTCCACTTCCTTAATTAGTGTTTTCCGGAATTAGGCACTCGAATGTGCTTATTTAATTTGACTGGAAATATATACCAATTAGATATGACCAAAGCTTGAAACTCTCTATTAACAAGTTTCTTAAGTGAAATCCCAGGGCAATAGATTTCCTTAGGATAAAACAAGAATGAAAAAAATCTCTTCTCTGGGTCTTTTTGTTTATATGTGGTTGTTGGAGTTACTTCCAGTAAAAATTTTCCCAATCATATAGTTAAAACAAGGCCTATAGTTCAAAGCATTAATTGTGTTATGGAGCATTTTAGCTGCTAATCCAAAACAATCTCTGTAAGTCACCTTCATTTTAAATGAGTTTGATGTTCTTTATGGAATGCTTTGTTCTAGAAGATTATCCTGAGTCATGTTGAAAAACGTCCTCTAAACAGGATTCGGTGAAGGAACTGGCTTATAGGAAGTGGTTATATAGCACTGGGGTTCTTCCCGTTCAATTCCATCAGAATTAAAGCAAGGAAACAAATGGCCTGGGGTGGGTTTTGTGAGCCATGTAGTCCAGAAATGACAGAAATAACAAGAGGACTATTGCTGGGTTCCCAGCCCCTACTTTGGCAGGGTCCAGACATTCTTGGTGTCCATTTGATACCTGGACTACAAAATGTCACACTTTCTAACTCCTCCCTTTTGTAGGCAGATGTGTCTGGAGGAAGACCCTGGCTTCAGGCATGGAATGTTGCAGGTCTTTTGGCAGGAGAAATGGTGGGTGAAGCATTTGTCACTAAACTCCCAACAAAAAATATAGCTGAAGGACCAAACATGTGCTGTATAAGAACAAATGAAAGAAACCAAGAAAAGATGAAATTTGTCTGAGGAGACATGGGTTAAATGAAGATTCTGTTGGGTGTTCTAACATATGTCAATGAAAGGAATTGGAGTTTATAAAGTTATATAATGCCAGAGATTGTTGTTATTATCTATGTCACTATTGCAATTATCATCCTCATTTAATATTATTCAGGAGCATCAAAATTAAGAAAAAATTCATAGCATTTGAAATTTAATCTGACTCTGCCCAGACTTTCCAAGCAAAAGAATATCTATCTCTTCAAAAGTAAGTGTTGCTGTTTCAATTTAGATGTGCATAGTTAATAACATTTAACATTTCAGGAGATTTTTATATTCTTTATTCTGTGTGAAAATTATTTCCAGGTCTGTGCATGTGCAATAAGCTAAGATTGTTCTCGGAGAGATACCAAGTTGTCTTCGGGCTGTGCATGCTCCACTTTTACGATTCCTTGCCATGTCTTTTGTTTCCTTCTTTTTCCATATCTTTAACTTTATTCATCAAAAATCATTTTTTTCTCTCCTTATTCTTTCCCTGATCCTCCCAGGATTTCAATTTTTTGAGAAAGCCATCTGATCCTATTAAAAAGCAGACAATGAAGCAAATGCTTTCAAACTCTGACTAGGCTGGGAGGTCTGGCCAACACAGCTACCACAGCACTCACGGGAGACCCTTGTGATAGACGGGTCACACGCCAATTTATTTTTAGATTATTTATGCTAAGTCAAGCCAATGTTGAATTGACTATAACGTCCTGTTATTGTTCCCCAGCTCCTTTGCTGATCAGTGGAGGTGATGGAGTTGGCTAGTTGAGTCTTTTCCAAATTGTGATGTTCTCTGTGCTGTTGCTGCATCAGTGAGCTCTGCCCTTTACGGTATTGTGGAAGCTTCTTTTAATGACAGTTAGTACTGGTTTTCTGTTTGTGCTGGAAGTATAAAATTACCTTTATATGTAAGTTAGAAATTGCTTGATTTTTAAAAATGAAGCAGATAATAATACAAAAGGTAAGTGGATATGGCCAAAGTAGTAAGGTGGTCCAATGATGGCCTAAGTTTGAGAAACACTGGGTGAGGGTCCATTGATTGGTTCATTCAGAGGACACTGCACAGTTTTAGCAACACAGCACAAACGGATCAGTCTCACATTGTACAAGCGGAGCTGCCCTTGCTGGAAGAAAGGAAGCATGGAATTTTCAGTGTCCATTACTATATGAATTATGGATTAAATCAGTAAGGGTTCTGAGCTATAGATTGACATGATGCATCCTGTCAAAGGACCACTTATAGACTTAGAAGGTTCATTTATGATGTAACATGTCAAAAGCCCATTTATTAAAATCTCTATGCCCTGGATTGATGATATTGCCTTTTCTCAAAATATATTTTAGTCTTAAGTGAAGGGAAGAGAAAAGAAAAGACAGCTTTCTTTTTAAAGTGACAGTTAGATTATTGCAATAGTCTAGGTAAGTGATGGTGAAGGCCTAGAGTGAGCCAGTGGCTATGGCAATGGTTTGGAGAAATACTAACTGGTAGAATCAATAGGCTTTGGTTGCCAACTGGGTTGTCTTCCAGTTTAAAGGCCTTTGGAAATGGGTCTCTGACCTTGTTTATTCTTATAGCTGCCCATAGGGCATGTGAGTATGTCTTGTATACATTTGGCCTTTGTACAAATAAAGGCTTTGGAAGGAAATGAGTGTAGACCAGTTTTCTAAGGGGCCTCCTAAGTGAATGCTGATATACAATAAAGTTGTGCTTTATAAATTAAAAAACTGTGATATAAAAATGCATATGGAATGAATAATGATACTAAAGATGACAAACTGCTGTGTACTTGCAGTGAAATAAAAGTCATGAAATACAAAGGGATACCAATGCTGTTAATTAAAAGGCATAACAGACTATGAAGCAAATTCTCTATTGGGTTGAATCTTCTTGTAAACAGAAAGGATATAAGGATTCACTCATTCATCCATCTAGTCTATAAATATTTATTGAGCACATTGATTATGGTTTTATGGATCAGCAGCACTGAGCGTGGAGAGGTTCAGAACAGGTCGTGGACACTGTATTTCAGAAGTAAATGCCCTATTCAGGAACTGCTTGCTAAGTGGGATGTTATTTACTAGTGTAGACAAATTAAAAACATAAATAACATTTCAGTGTCTAAATCTTTTCAGTAAATACAAATTATGAGTTTTGTATATGTAAAACACAATCTCCCAGTGGAAAAACACTTTATTGGTGATTTATGTTGTACCAAGTGTGGGGCAATTGCTGAAGTCAAAACCATTCCCTAATTCTGTCTGCATTTGTAGCCACCCCTCCTCCCACCAACAGTTAACACAAATACATTCAGAGATTAATATGTGGATAATAAAGTAATGTCTGTTTGGTCATCTCTTGTTCATTCATTTCTGAATGAGTAGCTTTGGCATTGCATTCGTGTGTTCAACTCCCACTTTGATTCCAAGTCTCTTCTTGGAAATTGCAACAAATACAGGGCCTTCCTCTGGTCCTATTCACTCTCCCTTTCCATGTGACCAACCTCAGGCAAAAGGATGAAGCAGGGAGAATTTGTCTTTGATGGCCCTAGACTTGGGTGGGAGAGTTACCTTCCCCTCAAGTTCACTTCTCTCATGCCTACTTATCCCACCTTTTAAATCCATTTTCTACCCAGAAACCAGAAAGATCTTTTAAAAAAACCCTAAACTGAGTAGTCACCATTCTCTTAAAATGTCACAATGCATTCAGGATAAATCCTCACTCTTTCTCACAGCCGATTTGACCTAGGCTGTCTCCTTTACCTCACTGTGCCTTGGCCACATTGGTCTTTATTCTTTTCCTCATCTTCCCTAAGCTCTTTCTTGCTTATGCTTTGTATGAGCTGCTCACTCTGTGGTGAATGACCTTCAGGCCCCAGCTAGGAGGGCCTTCCCTGACCACCCAATTTGAAGTAGACTACTTCCTCTTATCCACTGCTAATATCACTAATAGCATCCTTTACTTTTTCTTTATAACCTTAATTATAATTTGTTATCATATCTTTTTTTTAGTGTTTATTTATTTTTTGTCTCTCACCTAAAGGCAAGTAACATGCCTCTTTTGTTGACCACTCAATAAATTAGCACAGAGCACATATCTGGCACTTAGCAGGTAATCAAAAAATATTTGTTGGAAATGTTGACTGTAAACATCTGTTCATTAAAATTCAGTAAGTCCATTTTTGTTGAGGTGCAAACTGTGGGTAATAAGGAGTTATACATCTGTGGACAGAGGGACTGTGAAAGTTCAGGGTACAGTTTGCGGTCAGAGAAGTTATTTTGTCTGCACCCCTGAAATTGTGTCATGTGGTGAGACCTATGGGGTCTAGGCAGTGTGTGGTTTTTGGCTCTGACAATTTTCTTTGTGACTTTTAGGCTGGTTGGGGGACAGCCTAAATTATGTGTTGCTTGGAATTAATATCTTTTATGGGTAAAGGCACAAATGCCCCCAAGTCCCTGAATACATACCGTCTCTACGTGCTGTCTATTTTCATCTGGAAGCCTGGCTGATACAGGATGTGAACTAACGGATCAAAGTTAGTGTGAATATCATGGTTAAATGAGGAGCCCATAGAAGACTGATTTTAGTTTAAACCTTGGGCTAGAGCAGGAGAAAGAGTCTTTACAATTTCTGGATGGTCCAGCCTAGCCCTCCTTTTTGAGGGGCTCCAGGGAAGTTTTGTGGTTTCTTTTGTTATGGTTCTCCTGATTACTACTTGACTTTAAGATTTGGAGGTCTCTATCATATCATCAGAGCTCAAGGTGGGAAGAAGAGAAAAATGATATAATACAAGGGAGAACTCTAGGAGAGGAAAGGCCAAGAGACAGATTCCCACATGGTACTATTATTACCATTTTAATTAAGAGAATTAAATGGAGTAACAGCTTTTAACCTCTTCACACGTTCCATTGAATGCTTTATCCCTTATTATTAGGGCCACAGAATACCCTTGATCTGAACTCAAGCTGCACGGCAAAAGTGAGGACGCGCACAGAAGGACCTGCACTCCCTTTAGAAGTTGAGAGTACACCACGGTATTGACCGTGACACTGCACACCTGTCTGCCCATACTTCCGGAAGGGGCCGTGTGTGTGTTCTGGGTTTGGACTCCTCATTTCTGTTCCTCTCTTGTTCACTTCTGGAGCTAATGCTCTAGCTGGTGAACTCTTCCTCATCTCTCACACCTAGCTGAGAAGGCACCTGCTCTGTGAAGCCTTCTTTGAGTCTCAGTCACCCATTGCTTCCCTCTTGTGCTCCCTCTCACCCAAATATCACATGCTGGTTCACTTGACCATCTCCTACACTGAACTGTCAACTTTTGGGTGACTGGACTGTGTGTTTTTATCTCTGTGCCATTAGCACCCAGCACTGAGGTTAGCACACAGTGGTTGCTTATCAGTGAATGAACGAAGGATAGGAAATTAGAAGCTTCTTGAAACAATCACTTGCCTGATGATTTCTTATTTGACTCATAGCAGATACCATTGGTACTCTATATAGATGTCCTTGGATCTCTTTTATTGTTTCCTCTGACTTCAGTGTACTTTTACATTTGATGACCTGAACTGTGACTCTTTGAAAATCTGCCTCTGGACTATTGGAGTCACTTTGTCTGCCAGTGCAGAAAACTGGGAGTGTCTGTGAGTCTACAACTCGACCTTAGGGAACCTCTTACAGCAAAGCAAGTAGAACAATATGCATGGGACCACATACGTTCTCTGGGTCTGGACGTCCTGATTCCCAGAGGAAGGAGGCTTCCTCCCAGGGATACAGTAAGAGTTTTGTTTATAATAATGCTATAGCTGCTACCTGGTCATTTAGGACTCCTTGCGATAATAGATCAGTAAAAAAAAGGAAGCTATAATACTGGCAGGAGTAATTGACCCTGATCATAATCAAGAGGTAGGATAGATACTACACAAGTGCATCTAAGGGATCCCTGGGCTTTGTCTTGGTGCTCTCATGGTTATTTTTAACTGTGAATGGGCAATTATAGCAACAACGGCCTGACAGGAGAGTGGTAACTGGGCTCAGATCCCTCATGACTGAAGGTCTGGTTCATTCCACCAGGCAAGCTACCTAGGCTAGCAGCAGTGCTAGCTAAAGATATGGGAAGTCTAGCATGGGTAGTAGAGGAATGAGATGATGAATACTGGTTATAAGCTTGAGTTCAGCTGCAGCAGTGCGCATTTGCTCATCCCACGACCTTCCTGTAAGTTTTTCCCCAGAAATTGTGACCACCCATCATTTGGAAGAAGCTGTGACAGCAGAGAGGGAATAAATGTGAGATGTATGGGGATCTAAATGATTCTGTGACCCATGTAGGTCACCTCAGGCCTGCGGACCATTTTTGTGCTTCTCTACCTGGCTTCAGTGTGCTTCTTTTTTTTTTTTTTTCCTTTTTGTCTTTTTTCGTGCCCGGCAATGGATTGCAACCCTCAGTGTCGTGCCCGTACCAGACCGGGACCGGCAATGGGATCGCAACCCTCGGTGTCGCGCCCATACCTCGCTCAGCCAGTGAGCGGGAACCGGTCTGTATGTGGGATCTGAACCCTCGGCGGGAGCGCCGCCACGCTCCCAAGCGGCGCACTGTAGCAGCGCGCCATAGCCCTCACCTGTGTCTCTTCCTCAGAGACCTGCTCTTGGGGTACTGGAGCTGTTTTTCCTGACACACAGAGAGCTGTAAATGCCTGGGAGTTCACATACCCCTGTGGTGGCCTTACAGCTGGAAGGGATGTGAGTTTGAGAGCCCATATTCCTTTCCTTGGGTTTGGGCAACTCTGAGGCAGAAACTACACTCCAGAGTTTTCCTTCAGGATCAGGCTGAAGCTATCATAGAATTTTGCCTAAAATTCCACGCGTACTTGGCTTTCCCCATTCCCTTATCCGATTGTCCTGGGATAATTTCTTTAATAAATCATTTGCATATGAATAATCATCTCAAAGTCTGCTTTTAGACAGCCAGACATAAGTCAGATTCTTTCCTCCTTATCTAGCTTTTCAGGAAATATTTTATGATTAGGTCACAGTTGTCATTTTAAGTGACCACAGCTGAGCAACTGGATGTAGAACCACTCAGGAGGCAGCTCTTTGCTGGGAGACAATTCTTCCTGAGTCTCTTGCATTTCTACATATCTTGCAAGTGAGGCACCGATTGACCTTTGTTAGATACTATTTTTTCAAGATATTTGTTTGGTGAACAGAATTGCAAGATAGAGATGGTGTCTTCCTCCAGAGCAAAGGGCCAGCATGCTTACTATGTGTTATAAAAGATTCATGTTCCCTAAACTCAAGATTCCTTTCCCATTGTGTAATCCACTGCATGGGCAGGCATCTATGGGCGTCCATCCACATCACCCCAGGGAACTTATGAACAAGGGGAATTCATGTAAATATGCTGATGCTCATGCTACTTTCTGTGCTGTGAGCATAAACTCTTTGGTCTCTGACCTAGGAGTTTTGTGTCTTCTGCCACCATTCACAAAACTGGCAGGCTAACTTCTCAGTCTGAAGATAGGGTAAAATCTCAGAACCTTTAATTTCTCAGATGCTCTTCTGCTCAGGAATTGCTAGCGGTTCCTTCCCTGTGCTGTCCATCTCACTTATCCTCATTCATTTGCTAAATCTGCTAAAACAGGCTTTTCTGACTGACCTATGGCTTTGGCCTCTTCTGCATCAGATCTTCACTCTTAGCCTCTGTTGGTTGGTTACTGGCCTCCATAATCTTCACCCTTAAAAAAAAACAACCAAGGACAACCAAAAGGCACTGCCCCAGAGCTGCTGTGCCCCAAGCACCCAGGCTTTCGTCATTGGGACTGTGAAGCCCCAGCTCCCCTTTGGGCTCCTGAGGCTGGTGCTGGCTGGTCCTCCTTCAGCGCCTCCTGCCCTGTGACTTGTGCTGGAGCACCCACTCAGACCAGAGTATCTCAGTCCCACAGTGCCCTATTTTTGATCCTATACATGAAAGCCTAAGTTTTCAAATGGAATTTGAGTTGTTCGTTTACATGTTAAAATGAGCCCAAAGGACTCCATAAATTGGCATGTTATTATTTCAAGTGACAGGAAAAGTAACATTGAGATATAATACCCAAAGTTTCTTGATGGCTCATCTGTGAATCAGAAAATCCTATTTTTTTAAAGTTTCGATTTCTATTTTCCTTACTGTCCAAGTAGTGATTTTGCTTTTATTACCGCCCAAGGAGCCCATTATGTCTTTCATCACATGAGACTGACCAAAATAACATGTCTCAGAGAGGGACAACATAAAAACCATGCTGTGAAGGGGTGCGGTTTTGTTATGGAATCTCTCAGACTTTGGTTGAAAGGAACATAGAAAATCTATATTATTGAGACAAACTCTGGTGAAGATTTTATTTTGGGACTTAGTAGTTACATAGTTTTAAGGAAGATATCCAATTCCATGGCAAAATTGTGAGTTAAGAATGAGCTCCATTTCTTATTTACTCACCTTGGGCACTTAAATTCTGTAAGCACCTGTTTATTTGACTGGAAAGTGGAAATAACAATCACAGTAGTCTCAAGGGCTGTAGGTGGATCAGTGAGATGTTGCATTTTTATGCTTTATAAGAGATAATAAAAAATACAAAGCTGAGCATGCTGTCTGATACAGAAGAGAAATACAATAAATGTTGGTGGAACAAAGGAAGATGTTACTTAGCAACTTTGTATTTACTCAAATCCATTAAAGGAGATTTTTTTTGAATCCTTATTAATGATGAAGTGATTTTTCCATAAAATAAAATTTATAAAAATTGTTTTCCTGGATCCAAACTTAGTTTAGGACTTTATGACACTGAGTTGTTCAGTAGGAACCTGATTGCCTTCGATGACATTAGCTTCAGAAGTTTAGGGATTTACCCTCCAATCTATGATTAAATCAAAACCCCTACTTAACCTAATAATATTTTCACATGATATTTTCTGCAGGTATGACAAGTTCTATGAATTCTTCTACAGGGCTATAAAGTAATTCTTTCTTTTATTTGTCCTGAAACTTCTGACTTCAGTTATTTCTAAGAATTTATTAATGAGTAACCACCAAAAGAAGAGTTTTAGCAGCTATTGCTGTTCTAAGTAGGATGAGTTGAAATATGGTAATGATGGTTCAAGTTTGGAGTGTAAGCTCATATACAATGGCTTACATTGACCTTGGCTGCTTCAGATGTGGCCTGGGGTTCCACAACTGTTGGGCCTTGGTGGGAGTTGCATCTTCTTTTCTCTCATTTTCTGTCTTCAAAGTATCTGGTTCTAGTGCTTAAAATGTGAGTGATTAGATTATTGAACAGTAGACTACAATAAAATGTTGATGGAGTGAATTAACTATCTATACAAGACACTGATCAATCAGGGATGACCTTTAATTGGTTCAGTGAGTTTATCTATTAAAAATGCTTCACCTTGTAACAATAATTCTCTAAGACCTGGTTTTGTCATTGCACTTTGACAAAAGAGCTTTGGTTAAGTTTCCTGAATGGTTTATTTTTTATTCATCCATTTGTACATTTACTGAATGTAAACTAATATGTACAAATTTACATGAAATAATTAATGTACATGATCACAAGTGGGGGTTATGTTGGGAGAGTTAGTTATATTCATAAGATATTTAAAAATTCTACTTGAGCATGTTGGAATGAGAAAGAGAGGATGAAACACTTTCACAGGAACTGCAATAAATTTCCTTCTTTTTTCATTCTGGCTTTCCTTCTTGATACATTTATTCCATAATTATTGGTGAGAGGAAGAGGGAAGAGAGGAGGAACTATGTGAACAACTGACTTCAGTCTCTCATAGCTCCCAACAGTCTTTGCTAATCACCCAGATTCTCAGCTTAATTTGCTAATGACCACTTAGAGTTACTCATAACCAGTGGTCGAGCCAATAGCAGGTGAGCACTCCCAGCACTGATTTCTCAGGAATGTCTTACTGCTTGATTGCTTTCAAATTAGGCTTTTTATGTTTGTGGGACAGAAAGGACCAACAAAGTGGTGATTTGCCACTGATGGAGATGGTGGGTTTATGTATACAGGATGATTCTTTTTTCCGAGGTTCCAGACTCACTTGATACCCTTTGATTCAAAGCAGGAAACCCAGTCAGTCATACATTGCTCCAGGTGATTGTAAAGCCCACCAATACTGAGTCAGTAATGTGGGAGAATAGGAAGGAGAGGGACAGAGATCATGAAGAAGGGTGGGAGAAAGTGATGGTGGTATGTTTGAAGGGTCCTAGAGTTGTATTGGGGACAGACAGAAGCCTGTGTAAGAGCACCTTGATTACTGGTCTGGGATGACTGTGCAACCTCTGAAGCCAGCACAGGTTCATGGCAAAGAGTCATGTCCCCCAGACAAAGTCTCACACCCCCTAACAGAGACCCCAAGGAGATGCTCCCCACTTGACTGAATCTGAGCTCACATCTTCCCGTCTCTGCTTATCTGCCCAATAGGGCAAAGAAGCACCTCTTGAATGAATATTCAGCCTCCCACCAGGACATTTTGTGGTTCATCAGATGAAAGATGTATTATTCATCCACTCAATAAGTTTATGTTGCAGACATTGCTCTAGACTCGAAGACAGAGCAGCGAACAATGAGGAACTTAATGTTTTAGTGGGGAGTCAGGCAAGAAACAAATAAACAAATATAAATTAGATAGTGGTGAGAACAAGAAAATAAAACAGTGTGATGTGATACAGAGTGATGGGGGTAGGGGTGGGCAGTAAAGGGTAACTTGGAAAGCCATTTTGGGGGTTGGGGAGTGACATCTGATTTTAGACCTGAATGTTTAGGAGAAGTCAGCCACACAGACATCAGAAAGGGGCATCTGAGGAAGAGGGAACAGCTGAGGCAAAAATAGGCTTGATGAATGGGAGGAAATGAAAGAGGCTCACGTGGAGTAAAGTAAGTGAGGATATGATGTCTACAAGATATCGAAGGGCATTTATAGAACATGGTGAGACATTCTGAGTTTACCTTGAGAGTAATTGAAAGCTTTTGGAGTAGTCTAAGCAGAGAAGTGGCAAAATTTGATTGACATTTCAAATTGATCACATTATGTGGAGAGTGGACCATGAAGGGATAAGAATGAAGGCAAGGATACTAGATGGGGCTACTGAATCATCCATGGGACAAATTATGATGGCTTGGACCAGGGTAATAGCAGTGGAGGCCCATTATGTGGAGAGTGGACCATGAAGGGATAAGAATGAAGGCAAGGATACTAGATGGAGCTACTGAATCATCCATGGGACAAATTATGATGGCTTGGACCAGGGTAATAGCAGTGGAGGCTAAGAAGTGATTGGATATGGAATATATTTTGCAAGAAGAAGGGAGAAAATTTGATGATAAATTGGATGAGAGGTTGGAGAGAAATAGAAAAGTCAACATGACATTAAGGTTTTAAGACCTGGTATGTACCATTTACTAAAACGAGGAAGCATGACAAACGAGCCAGTTTGAGGTATAGTGGAAATCAGGTAGAGATGTTACCTAGGCAGTTGGAGCTCATAAAAGTTAGGGCTGGAGACACATATCTGGGAATCATCAATTTGTAGGCGGTGTTTAAAGCTATAGTACCAGAGGAGATCATCCAGGCAGAAGCCTTGGAGCATTCTGACACCTAGGTTGGGAAGGAGAGGAGGGGACAAAAAAGGAGTCTGAGAAAGAATGGGCAGTGAAATTGAAGGGAAACCTGGAGACCGTGCTTGTAAAAAAAGCATTTCAAGAAAGAGGGGTGAGAATATGTGGCTGACAGATTACGGTTGGTCAGAACCGATCACTGCTTTTAACAATACGGAAGGAGAGGTTTACAGTCGTGTGGCAGAAATGAAACTCTGATTAGAGACAGTTCAAGAGGAAATGGGAAGAAAAGCCATTGAGTAGCCTATAAGGAAGAGTTTCCTCCATTTCTTTGTTTCCTATAACAAACGAAAAAACAAAGAAATAGAGAGGAGCTCGAGGGGGATATGGGGCTGAGAGATTCCTTCCTCTCTCTCTCCCTTCCCCTCTTCCTTTCTTCCTTCCTTCCAAGATGGGAGACACTACAGCACGTTTGTGTGCCAACGGGTGCGATCCAGAAGAAAGAAATAAATCTGACACTGTAAAAAAGAGGGGGTAAGATCTTGATTACACTGAATGCAGGGATCATGGGTTTTAGGCAGAGCAGTCTCTAGATCTCCCCAGCCTCACACTGCCCCATGCTTGTTGTGCATATGGAATAATTGTGACTGGAATGAATGAGGCTATAGCCAGAGTTATCTAACCAACCATGAAGCCTGGAGAGAGAATTATATGATCTGATCTAGCAATTGTAAAGCACTGTGTAAATAATCCATGAGCTTGGGGACTGGCAGGGCAAAAATAATTGTCAAACATGACCTCTTCAGTGTCTACATCACTTCCAAGCAGTCTTTGTGCCATCCTGCTCCTCTGAAGCCACAATCAGGAGCTTCCAGGAAAGTATGGACTTATATGCTGGGAGCATGGGATACAGGAAATCGACACTCCAGTGGCAAATATGAAGAAGAGAACAGAAAACATATTTTAAAAGAAAAAGATTTTTATGAGGAAAAAATGTTATGATAATCCATATTGGTTATTTAAACTGAACAAATCAATCAATTAATTGCTCAATTTTCAAATTTAGACGTAACTGGTAGATTTTGCTGTGAGGTGACTCTTTTTCCTCCATGTGAATCCTAATTTAGGCCAGTTGGGACTTCAGTATTTGTAGAATACTTTATCTTTCTGTTAAAGAAGGGAATTGTTTTATATTGAGAATGCAATAATAATTTTTGAGAACTTACTTTTTACTAGGCAGGTCCTGTCACAAGAACTTTACGTCATCACATTTAATCCTCACAACAGCATATATACTATTTTTACCTCCATTTTATAGATGAGGAAATTGAGGATCAGAGATATTAAGTGACTTTCCCTAGATTACAAAGCTAAAAAATTATAAAGCTAGGATTTGAATCCAGGTAGCCTGGTTCCAATGTCTCTGCTTTTAACCACTAGGTTATAATTCTGGTGTATTTAAATGTATAGCAATATTATTCCATGGGTGCCCAGATCAAGAATAATAAATAAATAAATAAAATGATCCCTGTACCTGCCCACCTCTTAAAAATAAAAAGAATATATAAAATTAGCAAAAATGAATCTCTTTCTGAAATTTCTCATTTTATTTATGCCTCTGCTCTACTCTTTTTAAATTTTGGATTTGGTCTTAGCATGTAAAACAAACTCAAACAAAAATGACATCATGACCCTGTTGGCTCTTAGAAATGGTTTAAGAGTTTCAAATTCTGATTTCCATTTCCAGTGTGGAGCAACTGGAGACAGGAAGTGACCAGCTCTGTCTCACCTTTTCTGAGCAAACAGCCATAGGAAATGTACTTAAATTGTAGCTGGGAAGCTTCAGGTCAAAAGCCTTCATTTCTTGCCTGTGAGTGCTTTGAACAACTCTAGTGTCTATAATGGTTTAGGGGCCTCTGCTCAGGAGGCTTCTAGTGGAGTGAGATGAGTGATGTTTTGTGCCTTCTTCCAGACTTTACTCTCTGTAATGGCAGAATATGTGTCTATAATTGTACACGTTACCTAACATTGGGCCTGGTATATGAAGTAAATGTTGAATTAATAAATAAATGAATGACTCCACCATCTAGAGGCAATTCCTTCTCTCTGAATTAGGCTGTTTTGGACTTTTCTTCAATGCATACTAACAAAAAGGAATCCTATGGTATTTACTTACATTAAATGGCTTGCTTTTCCCTCCCTATAGTAAAGTATGAACATTGCAATATTATTCACAGCAGCCAAGGTGTGAAATCAACCAAGTGTCCATCAACAGATGAATGAAGAAAATATGGAATACTATTCAGCCTTTAAAAAGAAGGAAGTTCTGTCATTTGTGACAACATGAATAAAACTGGAGGACGTTATGCTAATGAAGTAAGTCAGNAGTTGACCAAAGAGCTCAAAGTTCCAGTTAGACAAGAGGAGTAAGTTTTCAAGATCTATTGCACAGCAAGGTGACCATAGTTAATAATAATGTATTGTTTATTTCAAAATTGTCAAAGAAATATATTTTGAATGACCTCACTACAAAAATGTAAGTATATGAGATGATAGATGTGTTAATTAGCTTTATAGAATCATTTCACAATTTGTATATATATCAAAACATCACATTGTACCCCATAATATATACAATTATCACTTATCAATTAAAATTAAATTAAAACATTTTTTAAAATTAAAAAAATGAATATCATTCTTTCTCAATACATATTTCTCTACAATTCTATATATGAATGTATCATAATTTCTGTACTGTTTCACAGTTTTTTTTACATTTCCTTACATTTTAAACAAAATTGTAAAGAAAAGCCTTGTAGATAAATCCCTGCACAGATCCTCTTTTTTTTAAAATCAGATTCCTGGGAAGGCTATTGTTAAGTCAAGTAGTATGCACTTTTTAAAGGTTTTTTCCCAAATTTTCCTCCAGAATGCATAAACCAACATCATATAGAATGTCTATTTCCTAGCATCCTCATTATCATGATGCGTATCCTTTCAAAGACATCTTTGCCATTATCTTGAAGAACAATATTATAGTTCTAATTTACAACTGTTTCTGTTCTTTTGGTATTGGGCTTTATGGAAAGTGTAACAGAAATAATGTTTTTGAAATATATTAATATTCTTTTTCCTTTGTGTACTTCCTTTTACATGATTCTTCTCCTGTCCAGCCAGAGGCATTCAATACTTTGGGGAAACTTAGGATGGTTATTACAGAATGAAAAGAGAAAGAAAGACTCAATGTTTAGCTTTTGAATCCCAAAATAGGACTTCTGATCTTCATTAATATAATTGTCTCAAAAGATAGGCTCTTTAATTTAAAGTAAACTTTTGAGATGAATATAACAAACTGAAAAAGAGTGCATGAATCACTAATGTCCAGCTTGATGGATTTTTGCAAATTGAATGCACCTGTGTAACCACTATCCTGCTTAAGAAGCACAGCCAGCACCCGAGAAGTTTCTCTGTTCCTTCCCAGTCATTACGCCCCAGCAAAGTAACCAGTAGTGTAACTCCTGCCACCATAGATTCGTTTCGCCTATATTTGAACTTTGTATAAAATGAGTCATCCGATATGTGGTAATTTTTTCTGTATTCTTTCTCTCAAAATTAGATTTGTGAGATTTATTCATGTTATTGTGTGTAATATATGTTAAATTTCATTGATGTATAGTATTTTGTTTTATGAGTATAACCACAATTTATTTTTCAGTGCATTGAATGAAAATTCCAGATGCCAATACTAGTGTGACTTTAAAAAAAAATTTAGCTATTTTGTTGCATGTATAGTGAGATCTCACTGTGGTTTTAATCTGCATTTCCCTAGTGACAAATGGTGTTGAACACCTTTTCATATATTTAATGGACATTTTAATATCCTCTTTTGTAAAGTGCCTATTTAAATGTTTTTTTCCTTTAAGTGTTTGTTTTGGCCATTAAAATTGTTTGGTCAGTTTTTTTCCTGTTGATTTATAGGCAATTTTATATCCTTGGATATAAATAATTTGTCAGATATATATATATATATGTGTATATACATACATATATATAGTAATTATCTTCTTCCACTACTCGCTTGCTTTTTTACTTCCTAAATGATGTCTTTTCATGAAAAAAGTTCTTATTTTTAAAGTGGTTTTATTTATCAATCTTTTCCATTATGATTTATGCTTTTATTTTGCTTAAAAAAATCCTTGCCCACCTCAAAGTCATGAAAACATTCTATGTCATCTCCTAAATGCCTTGTTGTTTTATTTTTCCCATTTATGTCTAAAATTTATCTGGAGCTATTTCACTTAACATAATTTTCTCCAAACTCATCCATGTTGCTGCAAATGGCAGAATTTTATTCTTTTTTATGGCTAATAGTATTCCATTGTGTATATATACCACATTTTCCTTATCCAGTCATCTGATGATGGACATTTAGTTTGGTTCCATATCCTGGCTATTGTAAATAGAGCTGCAATAAACATAGGAGTGCAGGTTTCCCTTCAACATGATGATTTCCATTCCTTTGGATATACACCCAGAAATGGGATTGCTGGATCGCATGGCAGTTCTATCTGTAGTTGTTTGAGAAACCTCCATACTGTTTTCTGTAATGGCTGCACTAATTTACAGTCCCACCAACAGTGTAGGAGAGCTCCCCTTTCTCCACATCCTCACCAGCATTTGTTATTCTCAGTCTTTTTGATAATAGCCAGTCTAACTGAGGTGAGATGGTATCTCAATGTGGTTTTGATTTGCATTTCCCTGATGATTAGTGATGTTGAGCTTCTTTTTTTTTCTTCATGTACCCATTGGCCATTTGTATGTCTTCTTTTGAAAAATGTCTGTTTGGTTTCTTTGCCCAGTTTTAATTGGATTCCTTGTTTTATTACTGTTAAGTTGTTTGAGTTCCTTGTATATTCTGGATATGAATCCTTTGTTGGATGTACAGTTTGCAAATATTTTCTCCCATTCTGTAGGTTGTCTTTTTACTCTGTTGATTATTTCCTTTGCTGTCCAGAAGCTTTATGGTTTGATATGATCTCATTTGTTTATTTTTTCTTTTGTTGCTTCTGCTTTTGGGGTCTTATTCATAAAGTCTTTGCCCCGTCCTATGTGCCAAAGTGCTCCTCCTATGTTTTCTTCTAGGAGTTTTATAGTTCTAGGTCTTCTACTTAAGTCTTTGATCTATTTTGAGTTGATTTTGGTATATGGCAAGAGATATGGGTCTAGTTTCATTGTTCTACACATGGATATCCAGTTTTCCTGGCACCACTTACTAACGAGGCTGTCCTTTCCCCAGAGTATGTTCTTGGTGCCTTTATTGGAGATCAGTTGGCTGTAAGTATGAGGGTTGATTTCTGGGTTTTCTATTCTGTTTCATTCATCTGAGTGTCTGTTTTTATGACAGTATCATGCTGTTTTGTTTACTATAGCTTTGTAGTATAGTCTGTATATGGTGCAAGGTAGAGGGCCAAGATTAATTTTTTCCTCATATAGATACTTAATTGACCCATTACTATTTATTGACATGAACTCTGAGCTGTCACTTTCTCTCCAGCATCTTACCTAAACCTCTTTCAATTGGTAAATGCGTTACAAGGAGAAGAGGCAGAGGAAGTCAAGCTCAACTCAGTGCTTTTCTCTTTTCTCTGGAATCTTGGCTCCTGAAGTCTGGGATGCTTTGGTTGCTCCTTGATGGCTTCAAGCAGCTGGTTCCCCCCCACCCCCAAACTTTCTACAGTTTTTATTGGTGTTTTTGGTGTGAAGGTTGGATTTGATTCAAGCTACTCTGTCTTTGCTGAAAACAGAAGTCCAAGTGTTTGCTTCTAACAGAGGAAGATTTTCTAAATTTTATAAAGCTCTCATTTACATATAAACAGCCAGGTTTGATTAACCTATGTATAACAGAATTTTACTATAATCTGTGGTGCACAGAAGACAGAATATGATGAAATAGTTGTTCTCACCAGATAAGAGAAGGATATAGAAATCTTGCCCATATATATGGGAGGAAGAGGAATTTTTCTCAGGAGCAAAGGCAAGATGAAAATGTGGTCAGGGTTCCTCAGAGACTCTGTTCTCACCAACTTGGGCTTTGGCTTAAGAATTCATGGAGATAAGAATAGATGTATCTAGAATGTTGAGTGAAAAAAGTAAGCCAAAAACTTACATACACTGTGAACCATGATATGATATTTAAAAACAAGCAAAACAAGAAACTATTTTTTTAGACACCTATACCCATATTGTAAATTCATACACATAAGCAAAAGAATGGTAAACAGAAAACTTAAGAAAGTGGTTACCACTTAGATGGAAGCAGGTGAGGGAAACTGGGAAGAACTCATAGGGGACTTCAACCAGATTGATTATATTCCATTTCTTATGTTGGTGGTGGATTCTTGAGTGTTCATTATTATGCTCTCTAACCTACATGTAATTAGGTAGATTATTTTGCACGGATAAAATGCATCAAAATAAAAATGCAAAAAAAAAAAATTGTAGAAGAAAGAATACTAAGCAGGAGCAGCTTGGCCTTAGTAGTGACCAGTACAGAGCTCCTAGGGATTAGATCAGCTGCCACGGCAGTTTTCAGTGAATTCTAGTGGACAACCAAAAACCCATGCAGACCTGACCTGAGGCTTCCCTCCCCCACTGCCATGGGGTCACATAAACCCCTCATAGACTCAGGTGCCATCTTGAGGAGGAGCAAGAGAGGAGGAAGAAATTTTCCAAATCAAGCATGTATCTAAAGGAGAATGAGGTAACCTCAAAGGGAAAGAGATTTAGCTATCTTTCATTAGCAAGGCCACCCCCACCCCCACCCTGGCCTCGCCCCTACATCACCAGTGCCAGTGGAAATGCGGGAGGGCCGGAGCAAGCTGAGATCTGTCTCAAAATAGAAGAGATGCTTTCTTTTTATTGCACATCATAACAGTTGACAATATGAGTAAATTTTTGACCCTGGTACAAAAATAATGCTTACCTATTCTGTACGCAGTAGGAAAGGCAGCAGTTGTAACAGATCTAGATCCTCAATCCTGTCCTGCCCTCTGGCTGGCTGTGTGACAATGGTCAGGTCTCTTAAACTGTAGGAGAGTGAGAGGGCGATCACATGATCTCTGAATTTCCTTCCAGGTCTGTGAGTATCAGGGGCAGCCTTCGTTCTCTCGAGCATTCATGGTAAGTTTTCTTTATTCTTCATTCTATGATGTGATGCGAAGTTGAAGCCATTATTTTAAATATGTAACCATCAGTGGTGGTGCCATCGGATTTCTTACTTCATAAAGCTAAATCAGTTTAGAATGATTTTTACCTCCCTCAACAAGTTGTGTGCTTTAGGACGTTCAGAGGCTTTGTAAGGGGGGAAAAAAGTACAGAATAGTGAAAGTTAAATACAGCTTCCAAAGGATTTATCAGGTAAATGTTATGGATTGTTGTGATTTAATTTATGGGATTAGTTTGACTTTCAATTACCAGGCATCACATTGAATCACTTTATATCTTGAACTCTGTAACTAGGACTCCTTACACTCGATCTTTCATTTGGAGAGGGATTATCAATAATTAGACACTGTGGCCTTATTGATCACCTAATCAATACTCACATTAATCACCAGTGGTCTAAAAACAATTCACTCTTTGCATTAAAAGGAATCAGTGTGATCAAATTAGCATCTTTTGCTACAAGCGGAGCAAAGATGTGGCTTTCTAAAGGGAAGGCAATGCTGAGAGAGGATGTTCCTAACAGAATTCAGAGCTGGGTTGACTGTGCTGAATGAAAATGATATAATGAGAGTCAAGATCTGATTAGTTGTGTGTTCCCCCCCACCCCCGGTATTTGTACCATTTAGTAAAATGTTATTACTTAAAAAGTGGGACAAAATGAGTATAATCTTTTCTATACTACGTTGTAAATAAATGTTTTTCATTCTTGCACTTAGACCAGAAGCTATTTTATATTGCAAAGAAAATCCAGGTATCTCACCAATTCTAGAAAAATGGCAAATGTCTAGGTTTAATAAATGTGAAAGTGATTTATTAACTGTTAAGAATTAAGAGTATTCCTACTTCCCAAGGTACACCCATAACCCCAAACAGAGCTCCAGAATCCGAAAGACTCTTTTCTTCTGTAGATGTGGTTCATCTGGCTTCAATCCAAAGTGATTTGGTGAGTAGGAGGAGAGAGCTTGTCTTGGCTAGTCCACAGCAGCTTTGACCACATTGTCTCACAGCTGTCACTCAAACCAGTGCTGTCATACAAGGTCACAGATTCATCCAATGGCTTTTAATAATTTGGCATTACTTTCATGTGAATAATTTATAATCTCAAAAGTATGAGACTATTGTTTATGGTTAGTAGCTGTGAAATAATGAGGCACATGGTTTTAAAGCTGATTTTATTACCAAGTGGTGTCCATACAGTTGTATGGAGTTAAAGTAAAGGGAGTGGAAATGGATTGTTTTTTAAAAGATCATAAAACGAGGCAGAAATGATATACTGCAGATGAGAATAATACTGGCTGTCTCTTCAAGTTTATCCATTACAAATGCCACACCATTTCTCTGAAATGGGAGCTTACAACAGCATTCTGGTTGTTTCTTGAAGTCAGTCTTTTTCACTCTCAGAGGAAATAAAAAACCAACTTGTTTGGTCTTTGAGTCTTGGTTCTTACTGGGAATTAGACAATTAAGTATCATTTTTAAATTTCCATTTTGGGTTTTAAAGAATAAAAACTATTTTGTTAGTATAAAATGTGGAATAAGTAGATATATATAAAGAAAAAAATCACCTATCTCACCAGTTTTCACAAAAATAGGAACATAATGTATAATTTTTTATCCTGTCACTTTTGATCATTTTCTACATTATTAAATAGCTTTTGCAAATGTTATTTTTAATGATTGCAAAATATTCCTCTATATGGATGTTACATAATTTATTTCCCTATTATTTAATAATTTAGCTTTTTTCAATTTTTCATTGCTATGATCAACTCTTTGATGAGAATACTTGAATGTAAATCTTTATCTACATTTCTGATTATTTTCTCATGATAGAGTCCCAGGAGTGGGATTATTGAGTCAAATAGCAAGAACTTTTTAAAGCTCTTGATATATATCACCAAAATACTTTACAGAAAGTTTATAACAATTTACAAGCCTACCAACAGTGGAAATGGATATTACTTAGAAAAATTTTTCCAGGTTTATAGGCAAAAAAATGGTGCATCCCACCACAATTAATATATAGCAAAGTATTTCCATCACTCCATAAAGCCTTTTTTTAAAAGATCATAAATGAGGCAGAAATGATATACTGAAGATGAGAATAATACTGGCTGTCTCTTCAAGTTTATCCATTACAAATGCCACACCATTTCTCGTTTTTTAAAAGATCATAAAACGAGGCAGAAATGATATACTGCAGATGAGAATAATACTGGCTGTCTCTTCAAGTTTATCCATTACAAATGCCACACCATTTCTCTGAAATGGGATAGAGAGGATGTTCCTAACAGAATTCAGAGCTGGGTTGACTGTGCTGAATGAAAATGATATAATGAGAGTCAAGATCTGATTAGTTGTGTGTTTTTTTCCTCCTCTGGTATTTGTACCATTTAGTAAAATGTTATTACTTAAAAAGTGGGACAAAATGAGTATAATCTTTTCTATACTACGTTGTAAATAAATGTTTTTCATTCTTGCACTTAGACCAGAAGCTATTTTATATTGCAAAGAAAATCCAGGTATCTCACCAATTCTAGAAAAATGGCAAATGTCTAGGTTTAATAAATGTGAAAGTGATTTATTAACTGTTAAGAATTAAGAGTATTCCTACTTCCCAAGGTACACCCATAACCCCAAACAGAGCTCCAGAATCCGAAAGACTCTTTTCTTCTGTAGATGTGGTTCATCTGGCTTCAATCCAAAGTGATTTGGTGAGTAGGAGGAGAGAGCTTGTCTTGGCTAGTCCACAGCAGCTTTGACCACATTGTCTCACAGCTGTCACTCAAACCAGTGCTGTCATACAAGGTCACAGATTCATCCAATGGCTTTTAATAATTTGGCATTACTTTCATGTGAATAATTTATAATCTCAAAAGTATGAGACTATTGTTTATGGTTAGTAGCTGTGAAATAATGAGGCACATGGTTTTAAAGCTGATTTTATTACCAAGTGGTGTCCATACAGTTGTATGGAGTTAAAGTAAAGGGAGTGGAAATGGATTGTTTTTTAAAAGATCATAAAACGAGGCAGAAATGATATACTGCAGATGAGAATAATACTGGCTGTCTCTTCAAGTTTATCCATTACAAATGCCACACCATTTCTCTGAAATGGGAGCTTACAACAGCATTCTGGTTGTTTCTTGAAGTCAGTCTTTTTCACTCTCAGAGGAAATAAAAAACCAACTTGTTTGGTCTTTGAGTCTTGGTTCTTACTGGGAATTAGACAATTAAGTATCATTTTTAAATTTCCATTTTGGGTTTTAAAGAATAAAAACTATTTTGTTAGTATAAAATGTGGAATAAGTAGATATATATAAAGAAAAAAATCACCTATCTCACCAGTTTTCACAAAAATAGGAACATAATGTATAATTTTTTATCCTGTCACTTTTGATCATTTTCTACATTATTAAATAGCTTTTGCAAATGTTATTTTTAATGATTGCAAAATATTCCTCTATATGGATGTTACATAATTTATTTCCCTATTATTTAATAATTTAGCTTTTTTCAATTTTTCATTGCTATGATCAACTCTTTGATGAGAATACTTGAATGTAAATCTTTATCTACATTTCTGATTATTTTCTCATGATAGAGTCCCAGGAGTGGGATTATTGAGTCAAATAGCAAGAACTTTTTAAAGCTCTTGATATATATCACCAAAATACTTTACAGAAAGTTTATAACAATTTACAAGCCTACCAACAGTGGAAATGGATATTACTTAGAAAAATTTTTCCAGGTTTATAGGCAAAAAAATGGTGCATCCCACCACAATTAATATATAGCAAAGTATTTCCATCACTCCATAAAGTCCCTCTGTAGGCCTTTGTAATCATCCCCTATCCCACCTCCAGCCTCTGGCAACCACTGATCTGATCACCATTCTTTTAAAAAATGTTATATAAATTGAGTAAAATCTACATAATGCAAAAAAAAAAGTCTACCATTGTTTTAATTTGCAATTTGTGATTACTAGTAAGTAAGCAAATATGTTTATTAGCCATTTATATTTATTCTTTGAAAAATATCTGGTAGTGCCCTTTGACTGTTTTATTCTTTTATGCACTTAGCACTTATTGATTTGTAAGAGTACTTTATATATTGAAAAAATCAACTCCATTTCACATTTTTAATCTATATATTCATCTTGTAACTGAAGAGAACTGTGTAGATTCTGTAAATGTCTCACTAAATAAAGATGGGTGGATGCCAACTCTTAAGTGATGAAAAGTGTTTACAAAATTTTATAATTAATATCTATTTATAGTCAACACCTTTAATTTATTTAATCAGTAGATATTTATTAGGTATCTACTGACAATTAGTCAGTAGTTACATATACATGTGCATAATTATATATAACTGTGTGTATGTATGTATGTATATATAAATATGTACATAGCAAATGTATGTATTTGAGATACGTGTCTATCTGATAATTTTTGAGTATTATAGACAAATAAATAACCACAAATTTTTCTACCAGTAACTGGAGACTCAATTAAATGTATGTCTGTAAGGAAACAAAGATGTTTAAAAGGGCTTTCACTTCTCAAGCCTTCACAGTGTGGTGGGAGAGATGGAGGTGTACACATTAGCTTTAATGCAAGACAGAATTTGACAAGTGTAATAACAGAATCAAAAACAGGATGAAACAGGCTTATGTAGGAAGGAGAGATTAAATCTGATTAAGGCAGTCCCTTTGTGGACAATGAGTTTTGAAGTATCTCTTATATAATAGATAATTTATAGCTTGGCTTGATTGACCCCTTTAAGCCTAGCCTGATCCTCACTAAAAAAGTGTCGGGAGAAATTGGGACCAACAACAGGGGTGAGGATTGCGGAGTAGGGAAGAGGGAGAAGTGGAAGAAGGAGAAAGTTTCAGGTAGAGAGACTGCTTGAATAAAAGCAGGAAGCTGGCATGTGGAGGAACGGCTTAGAACACTGCAAGTATATCAGTGCATATGGAGTAAAGGTGGAGAGACTGGAGAGGGAATTAGTAAAGTGGGGAGGCAGGTAAGAACCAAATCGGAGGCATCTCTGAATGCCAAACTGACAAATAAGGATGTTATGTTGCAAGAAATGGGGAGCCTTTGAGGGTTTCTGAGCAGGTGAAGCACCATGATCCGAGCTATTTGAGACAAATTCCCTGTTGCAGGTGAGAAGAATGGACCAAATCGGAGGCATCGCTGAATGCCAAACTGACAAATAAGGATGTTATGTTGCAAGAAATGAGGAGCCTTTGAGGGTTTCTGATCAGGTGAAGCACCATGATCCGAGCTATTTGAGACAAATTCCCTGTTGCAGGTGAGAAGAATGAAGGGGTTTCTGATCAGGTGAAGCACCATGATCCGAGCTATTTGAGACAAATTCCCTGTTGCAGGTGAGAAGAATGAAGGGGAGGAGGAGAGTGGAGGTGGAGAACCCAGCAGGGAGGTGAGAGAAGTGAGTGGTGTAACCAGCACAGGGTCAGTAGAGAGGAGAGAGTGGATCTAAGGGACCGTTTGGAGGCAGAGTTGATAGGATTTGGTGCCTAATTGGATATGATGAGGAGGAAGGGAAGGAGAGAGAGAAAGATGAATCCAAGATAAACCTGATGTTTGGAGCCTGAGCAGTTTAAGCAGTCCAGCCTAGATTCCCAGCCTCCAGAGTGACTGACTTTAGTGTGGCTCAGGAGGTATAACGTCACACAGAGGGATGCAATCAGAGGCTTCTTGTTCCAATATCAGAGGAAGAGCCCCTTCGTCTATACTCCTCATAGGGACGTTACGGCACATTGGTCAAGACTCTGGAGACAGACTGGCTAGAACTTCATCACAATTACTTGCCCAAGACATACATCAGTCTGTGGGACACTGGGCAGGCGCCTTGACCCGCACAGTCTCAACTGAATTCACATCCCTGTGTGGTTTTAAGAATTAAGTAGCATAATGAATTCAAATGTTTTGCAGTTTGAGTGGCAAATAATAATTGCTCAATAAATGATAGTTATTTCATTGATAATGGTGAACATTTTGTGCTACTTTTGAGAAATAAGAATAGTAATGCCTGTGTGTTAAGTTCAAGCACTGAATATACAGTAACATTGAAACAAAATCTCAAGGCTGCAAATTCATAAAATAAAGAATATATGATCTAGAAGTAAAGAATAGAAACCTAAGCAATACTGTGTCCATAAAAAGAAAAATAATTAAAAAAATAAACTATTACACCTTGTTTTTTTGGCGTTCATAAGGGGAAGACTCATGAGGTCATCTAAAATGTCTTTCTATATTAAGTTAACCAACAGTGACTATAACTGTGTGATCTCCAACAGTGATTCAGTAAATGCACATGACAACTGGGCTGTGGCAGAGCGATTGGTCTGAGTGTGGCAGAGAGACTGGTTTGATAAAAGGGTGTGAGTGTGTGTTTCTCATGCCTCCTCCAAACAGATCCAGAAATATGAAATGCAAAAGGAGTGAAAGTTTTTATGAAGGCACAGGCAATAATGGGCACTTGAATATAATTTCAAAGCTTGCTTCTTTTTCATCAAACTCCAATTGTATGATGAATTTTCATTTTCTTATTTTTAACATTTCCACTAAGCTTTCTCTATTGACATCTGTCTCTTTTTGGAAGGCAGGGAATCAAAAACAAATTTGTTTGCTTTCCTGGCAATTTCTTTTACATTCAAAACTGTCTTAGTTTCTTGAAATTTGAGATACGGCCCTTATGTCTACACCATACTTAAGTATTTGTGGATTTAAGCACCAAAACCATAAGATATTAATTTGAAGAAAGAAATATCTTAATTTTTAAAAACTGGGAGAGGCTATTTACAGATTATCCTAAAGAAGAAAATATGGGAAGTGAAAGGTTGGGCAAA
>NW_007736903.1:0-2144 GCF_000696425.1 Galeopterus variegatus
TATTTGCTATGAAAAAAGCCGATGGTCCCAAAATACCAATGGGTAAAACTTCTGTTGCCTCATATGGACCAAGACAGGGAAACCATGAGGTACTGGTAGTCCTTGTATCCATAACTGCCACAAACTCAGAAAGAAAGGGAAAAAAAGTGTTTTACTTGAGATATCATTGATGGAGTAAAAAAAAAAAAAAAAAAGTTTTATTAAATCTTGACCCTTAAGTACACAACTTTTTAATATTCTGTGTGAATAAATGGGACATGCAGATAAAGCACTTTGGCTGTGTACAAAAATAAGGTGGTTTTCTCTAGGGAAAAATTAGTGATTTTTTAGTTGTGAACTGCTCTAGCTGTTTTTTGCTTTTGTTTACATGGAACACCATTTTTATTGGAAGAATAAGTAACAATCAAAATTATGATATATATATTTTGGCGACTGCCCAGTACAGGGATCCTAATTCTTGACCTTGGTGTTACAACACCATTCTCTAACCAACTGAGCTAACCAGCTAGCCCCTTAATTTATGATATATTTAGATTTTGGTTATTGGCAGCCATTTTCTCAAAAATGAAAGAAGAGAGATTGTCGCTTCAAGAAAATCATTGACAGTATTTGTTTGCAATGAAAAAGTAATAGCTTTCAAGTGAAAATTAGCATTTAGGAAACTTTATGAGCTTGTTGGCCTCCCAATCATTATAGACTTTTTAATGAGACTGGATGGTATTAATGAATGTCCCTTCTGTTTGTTTGATACTATATCTTACATTTCTCACTGTGTAATGGAGACACACACAAAAAAAAAGATTACTCAAAGCAACATGAATGCAATGAGAAGCCCAAAGGGACTGCACCTCAGNCTTGAACTCAGGACCTTCAGATTATGAGACTGACGCGCTGCCTACTGCGCTAAGAGGGCGACGAAACCCTTTGTGTTCCAGTCTCTATGTACAGGAATCATCTACCAGAATGAACAAACTCTTTTATCCACAGGGGCTGTTTCCTAGGCTCAGGGTCACTAGTTCTTCAAGACAGTGGAATAGTAGGTTCTCACCAAAAGGGAGATGAATAAATAAATAGCTCCCAAACATGCCTGCAGTTTACAGTTTGTTTGTCTTAATTTAAATCTCTATTTCCACCTATGTCGCCTGAGATATTCCCCTCCGAATATTAAAACTGATTTTATGATGAGTCCTCATGTTTTCTTCATCTCTACACTCCAAAAACTCTATTAAAGATTTTATTCACATCATTTCATTTAATATAATCTAATTTTTTGCCATAAACATAGATTTCATTTATCTCCATCTTAATGATGAAACAGCGGCTCAGCAGAATTCACATCTAAGTGGCAAAGCTAGACCTTGAAAGCAGATTTTGCTGATTCCAAAATGCATGCTCCTTCTTCACTCCAGATTATGTTTGCTCCACCATTCTTCCCATCACCACATGCATTCATCAGGAAAATATTTATAGAATTTCGGAGGTTTTAGTCCATTCAACAGACATATTCACAACCTGCCATGTACCAGGCATTCGTGTTCAAAACTCGCAAGGCAACCTTGACACTTTGTCCCTAAAATCTCTACAAATACCTTATCAGTTCTCGAAGTGTGGTGCTCACACCCATGGGGATTCTGAGACACTATCAGGGTATCTGCAAGGCCAACGATATTTTCGTAATAATATCAAGGCTTTATTTGCTATGAAAAAAGCCTGTGGTCCAAAAAATACAAGTGGATGGAACTACAGTGTTGCTTCATATGGACCAAGACAGTGACACCATGAGGTACTAGCAGTCATTGTGTCCTTAACTGCTGCATACTCAGAAAGAAAAAAAAAAAAAAGGATTTTACTTGGGAATATCACTGATGAAGCAGTAAAAAAAAAAAAAATAATAAGTTTTATTAAATCCTGCCCCTTAAGAACACATCTTTTTAATATTCTGGGTGAATAAATGGGGCATGCAGATAAAGCACTTCAGCTGTGTAAAAAAATAAGGTGGTTTTCTTAGAGTCGTGAACTGCTCTAGCTGTTTTTTGTTTTTGTTTACACGGAACACCATTTTTATTGAAAGAATAAGTAACAAGTCAAAATGATGACACACACACACACACACACACATATATATATATATATATATATATATA
>NW_007736903.1:3144-5230 GCF_000696425.1 Galeopterus variegatus
TACAGCCCCAATTCAAAGTTAGCTTCTGTTTTTTATTGTAAAGACAAGGAAGTTTCACAAGAAAAATCAGTTGACTTGATCATTTCAAAGGACACAAAGACATGGTCAATGTGACAAAACTTGTCTATGGCTAAGTATAGCTTAAACAATGGAAACTAGTAACATCATTTAAATCTAAGTATAATTGGGGCAGGCCCGTGGCTCGCTCGGGAGAGTGTGGTGCTGATAACACCAAGGCCCCGGGTTCGGATCCCATATAGGGATGGCCGGTTTGCTCACTGGTTGAGCGTGGTGCTGACAACACCAAGTCAAGGGTTAAGATCCCCTTACCGGTCATCTTAAAAAAAAAAAAAAAAATCTAAGTATAATTATCTCTAAAGTTTCCATCAATAAACCGCTTCACATTTTTCCCTACAGCAATTCTTTAAAATCTCTTAAGAGGATCAGTATGTTAATCACCAGTTAGCTCTAAAATAATTAAAGTATACAATCCCATACCTAAACAGTGGTTGGTGTTGATTAGATGGGCTTTTGCCCAGCTAGCTGTGGGCTTTTGCTCCCTGGCCAAGGACTTTTGCCCCATACATGCATTACCTAAAAGCCCTATTCTAAAAATCAAGATTTCTAACCCTCTACAACTACATACTGAAATGTTACAACATCTGGAAGAGCTAAGTATCTCAGTGGACCAATATGATCAAGATGCCACAAAAATCACACATGGATAAAATTATCCATTCTAAGTTAGTGGTACAGCTTCAGATTCCACAGTGTAACAAACCTAAAGAAACTATCCTCTGTTGAGTTTAGGTCTAAAATCAAAGAATGTCCACAATTATCTGAAAAGGCTATTAAAATATGACATTTTCTAACTGTGTATCTGTGGAAATCCAGGCTTTCTTCATATGTTTAAACCAAAACATTGTATCTCAACAATTTGAATGTGGAAGCCTCCTTCCTCCTCTTCCATCTCATGGCTGCTTCTTGGTCAGCCACTGAGAAACTCGAAGTTTCTTCCTTCTTCTTTTTCTGAATTACATTCATCCCTTCACGTAGCCCATTTGGACTGGCTGTATATGGACCCCATGCCAGTGCTTTCTCTCTCCTGTTTCCCCCACTTGTTTTGTGGGAAATGCCCATGCCACGTGGTAGTCAAGCTGCTCATCTCTTGCCTTTATATTACCTATGCACGTGCCCACTTATATTTTGGTGTCATTGAATGGCCTTGTTGACATCTTTTCCTGCAGCCTTATGTGTGGGGAATATGCAGAAATACTGGCACACCAAGAGCTCATTCCAAAATCCTTTCCATAAATTCTATTGCAATTGTCATTGCTTTTTTGTACATGAATATTCTCCTTACCCTGATCAGGATCTGACACCACTGGCTGGAATCCTGTCCTCCATAGACATCTTCCTCATGCTGGTTAAGCTACTGCACCCCATGCTGAGCTGCCTGCCTTGTCTCACTAGGTCTCCAACACTATGCTTTGGGCTCCCTTCTTAAGTGGATGCTGTGGTGGTTAATTTTGTGTGTCAATTTGCCTGCACCAAAGAATGCCCAGAGAGCTGATTAAACATTATTTCCTGGTGTGTCTGTGAGGGTGTTTCTAGAAGAGAGTAGAATTTGAGGTGGTGAATTCAGTAAAGCAGGTGGTTCTCCCCTATGTGATGGGCATCATCCAGTCTGTTGAGGGCATGAATAGAACAACAAGCAGAGGAAGGATGAATTTGCTCTCTGCCTGCCTACTTGAGCTGGAACATTGATCTTCTCCTACCCACGGCACTCCTGTTTCTCAGGCCTTCAGACACAGACTGAAATCTACACCATCAGCTCTCTGGCTCTCAGGCTTTTGAACTGCATCACCAGCAACAAATGGTCTCCAGCTTGCAAATGGCAGATTGTGGGGACTTCTCCATAATCACATAAGCCAATACCTTATATTAAATCTCTTCATATATACAGATATATATATTCTATTGTTTCTGTTTCTCTAGAGAACTCTAACACAGATGCCTTTCTCATTCTGTTTGGGTTGAACAAGCAGCATACGCTATTCTCCTATGTGCATGTTCCCCTCATCCT
>NW_007736903.1:5627-7750 GCF_000696425.1 Galeopterus variegatus
TCAGGCCTTCAGACACAGACTGAAATCTACACCATCAGCTCTCTGGCTCTCAGGCTTTTGAACTGCATCACCAGCAACAAATGGTCTCCAGCTTGCAAATGGCAGATTGTGGGGACTTCTCCATAATCACATAAGCCAATACCTTATAATAAATCTCTTCATATATACAGATATATATATTCTATTGTTTCTGTTTCTCTAGAGAACTCTAACACAGATGCCTTTCTCATTCTGTTTGGGTTGAACAAGCAGCATAGGCTATTCTCCTGTGTGCATGTTCCCCTCATCCTGAATGGGCTCTAACTCGATGGCACCTTCGGGGGTGGACAGTTCCTTCACTTGTTGAAGTTCTGGGGCATCACACCTCCCCAACTCCAGTTGAGGATACCTACCTTGCTTGACACAACTAATAACTGTGCCACTAAATTGTTCATGAACAAAGAAGAAAGTGAAGTGAAATGGAAGAGAAGAGGAAAGCCAAGGAAGAGAAAGAGGAGTAGAATGAGAAAATTTAAGTTGACATTTGAGTTCCAGCATTTTTGTACATGAACTTAGCCTTGTAGAGAAGTTTTCGTCTACTCTTTTAAAAAAACGATTTCGTATATTAACGAAGAGTTTATCTGCATCTCTTGATATGATCATATATCCTTTCTCCCTTATATATTAAGGGAATTACATTAATTAGAATTCTAATATAAACCTAACTTTATAATTATAGAATAAGTATATTTTATTAATAATAAGGGTGCACTTTTAATGTATTACCAGACTTTTAAAAAAATTTGTTTAAGATTTACACCCAAATTTATGATTGAGAGTGGAATCATTTTTTTCTTTCTCATACAGTCTGTGTTAGGTTTTGGGTATCAAAATTACTACCAATGTCACAAAACAAGTTGGGAGATTTTCTCTTATCCCTTTGTCTGGAAGTTTTTATGAGATCATGATTTATATGTGACCATTTGGTAAATTCATATCTAAGAATTTCTGGATCAGATACTTTTATGGAAGACTTGAAATCAGAGCTTCATTTTTTAAATCCTTATGAAAATAATCAAGTTCCTATTCAAAATGTCTTGGGAAATTGTACTTTTCAAGAATATATATTTTTAAATTTATTAGTACAGCATTTTCATCATTTTCTCATAGCTGTTTAATTATGTCAGCATCTGTGTTTTATCACTTTTAAAATATATTTTATTTACTGTTCATTATTCCTGTTTAATCTTGCCCAATATTTGGCTACTTCATTAATCTTTTCTCTCGGTACTGTTGTTCTTTCCCATTATATATCTGTTTTAATATTCATTAACCTATCTTGTTATCTTTGTTATATCCTCCCTACATATTCTTCAAATTTATTGTGTTGATCTTTTATTTTTATCTTTATTAAGTTGCTAATCACATGGAGTTTCTGCCTGTTTTAATCCCAATATAGTTATTTAAAGCTATAAATTTCCTTCTAAATTTTATTAATTTTTATGAATATTAATATATTGTATTTAAATTATCAATGAGTTCTAAAGTTTTCCTCCTTCCCCATTATATTGTTTCATTCTTTATTTTTAATTGACAAATAATAGTGTGTGTATGTATATATATATGCAGTACGATATGATGTTTTTATCTATGTATACACTGTGAAAGGATTCAATCAATCAAATTAACATATCTATCACCTCACCAAGTTATCTTTTTTTTCTGTAGTGAGAACATTAAAAATTTATTCTTTCAGGGCCAGCCCGGTGACGCACTGGAGAGTGCGCCGCTTGGGAGCGCGGCGGTGCTCCCGCTGAGGGTTTGGATCCCATGTGGAGACAGGTTCCCGCTCACTGGCTGAGCGCGGTGTGGGCTCAACACCGAGGGTTGTGATCCCATTGCCGGTCAGTAAAAAAGACAAAAAGGAAAAAAAATTTTATTCTTTCAGCAATTTTAAATTATAATACATTATTATTAACTATGGTCACCATACAGTGCAATAGATAACTGAAACTAATTCTTCCAGTCTAACTGAAACTTTGTACCTTTTTGTCAACATCTTCCCTTTCCCCATCCTTCCCCGCCTCTGGTACCCACCTTTCTATTCTTTGTTTTTATGAGATTGACTTTTTTTAGATTCCACA
>NW_007736903.1:8400-9502 GCF_000696425.1 Galeopterus variegatus
CCTCTGGTACCCACCTTTCTATTCTTTGTTTTTATGAGATTGACTTTTTTTAGATTCCACATTGTGATGGTTGATTTTAGGTGTCAACTTGACTGAATCAAGGAATACTTAAAAAACTGGTAAAGCATTATTTCTCAGTATGTCTGTGAAGATGTTTCCAGAGGAGACTGGCATGTGAGTCTGAGTGTGAAAGATCCATATTCAATGTAGGTGGGGATCATCCAATCATCTGGGGGCTCAGATAGATCAAAAAGGCAGAGGAAAGGTGAATTCTCTCTCTCTCTCTCTCTCTCTCTGACTCCCCTACCCCTGCCCTAAACTGAGACATCTTTGTCCTCCTGCCCTTGGATATCAGAACTCCAGGCTCTCTGGCCTTCAAATTCCTGGATTTACAACAGTGGTTCCTTGGGTTCTCATGCCTTCACACTCAGACTAAGAGGTACATCATTGGTTTCCCTGGCTCTGAGGCCTTTGGACTTGGACTGAGCCATGCTACCAGCATTCCAGGATCTCCAGCTTACAGACAGCCTGTCATGGGACTTCTTAGCTTTCATAACCACATAAGCAAATTCCCCTCATAAATCTTCTTTTACATGTACATATCCTGTTGGTTCTTTCTCTCTGGAGAACCCTGACTAACACAGACATACAAGTGAGATTATACAGTATTTATCTTTTTGTGTCTGGCTTACTTCACTTAGCACAATGTCCTCCAATTTTGTCATACTGTTATGAATGACAAAAGTGGATAAATTCCTGGACACATACAAGTTACCAAGGTTGAATTGTGAAGAACTATGTACTGGATTGAATTACGTCCCCCCCCAAACTCACTGAAGCTTGAATTGTGCCCCCAAGTTTTATGTATTAGAAACTTTGTCCCCACTATGACTGTTAAGAGGGTGGAAAATCCTATTATGGTAATTGAAAGGTGGCACCTTGAAGAGATGATTAGATTATAGGGCCATGCCACAGTGAATGGATTAAAAATTGTGGTCAGGGGTGTGGTTCTGAGGGCTTTAAAAGATGAGAGAGGAGAGTCTCTCTCTCTCTCTCTCTCTCTCTGCTTCCACCATCTTGCAACATGAGACCCCTGGGACAC
>NW_007736903.1:11087-11651 GCF_000696425.1 Galeopterus variegatus
ATAAACTCCAACACCCTTCATGATAAAGACATCCAATGCAATATAAAAGGAATGTACCTCAATATAATAAAGGCCATATATGACAAACCCACAGCTAATATCCTACTCAATGGACAAAAATTGGAAGCTTTTCCTCTGAGATCTGGAACAAGACAAGGATACCCACTCTGCTCACTCATGGTCAACATAGTTCTGAAAATTCTAGCCAGTGCAGTAAGGCAAGAGACAATTATAAAGGACATCCAGGTCCATCCACAAAGGAGGAAGTCAAACTATCCCTGTTTGCAGATGACATGATTGTATACATACAAAACCCTAAAGACTCCACCAAAAAATTACCAGAAAAATAAATGAATTCAGGATACTGGCAGAATATAAAATCAACACACAAAAAGCAATAGCCTTCCTGTACACCAATAATGCAATAGCTGAAGAAGAAATCAGGACAGCAATTCCATTCACAATATATGTCAAAAATAAAATAGAATAAAATAAAATAAATTCCTATGAGTAAATTTAATCAAGGAGGTGAAAGACCTCTACAATGAAAACTATAAAACATTG
>NW_007736903.1:12177-14956 GCF_000696425.1 Galeopterus variegatus
CCTATGAGTAAATTTAATCAAGGAGGTGAAAGACCTCTACAATGAAAACTATAAAACATTGCTGAAAAAACTTGAAGAGGACACAAATAAATGGAAAGATAGCCCATGTTCTTGGGTTGGAAGAAATAACATCATCAAAATGTCTATGCTACCCAAAGCAATCTACACATTCAATGCAATCCCTATCAAAATACTAATGACATTCTTCACAGAAATAGAAAAATGATCTTAAAATTTGTATGAAACTACAAAAGACCCTGTATAGCTAAAGCAATCTTGAACAAAAAGAACAAATTTGAAGACATCACACTTCTGACTTCAAAATATACTGTGAAGCTATAGTAACCAAAATAGCATGGTACTGGTATAAAAACAGACAGACAGAGCAATAAAGCAGAAAACAGAGCTCAGAAATACAACCATGCACTTACGGTGAACTGATTTTCACCAAAAGTGCCAAGAATATACAGTGGGGAGAGGACAGCCTCTTCAATAAATGGTACTGACTTTGCTCTATCCTAAACTAAGCTATAATGATCTCTACTTGACAACCTGACTTCTGAAATAACTACATAGTCATTCAGCTAAGGACAGCAAAAACATGGTGATATCTTGTTATGGAAAAGTTGATAGGCATACACAGGGCCATATAAAAGTTTTCACTTTGTCATTTGAGCTGAGAATGAGTCTTTTTAAAATCGCCTTCTGGACTAAATGTAAACCTGACTCCACAGGACTCACTGGGTAGGATTTATAGAAAGTGACTCATGAACTAGGATGCAAAGACTCCATGGGTATAAAAGGTAAAGCAAGGTATAATTCAAACAACATTCAGGTGTTTTCACTACTACAGTGGGCAATCTCATAAAAATTAAGTCTATTCTGGGAACATGCTTTAGATTGATTCACCTAGACTCTCTTATGGCTTACATTCCTCCAGTTATGCTCTCTCCTCCAGGCCAGTCCTCCAAGTACATCTGGTTCAGGATGAACTGAATGAAAAAATCCTGGAAAATAGAAGTAGAAAGAGAGAAATCTATAAGTCAGTGAAAAATAAAGACATAATGAAATTAAGAGAAACAGACAAAGACAAAAATAGAAATAAGCTTAAGAAAAAAGTCTCAAATCATTGGTATTGATTTGGAGTATAAGGGCTCATAACAGTTTGGATCCAAAAAGAAACAGAAGGCATTGTTCCTACCCTTTAGAAAATGAACATTCTAATGAACACCTATTATGTACCCAGCCACTTCGCTCAGCACTTTGCACAAATTACCACATTTTATCATTCTTACAACTCAGGAAGGAAGGTATCTTTTTACCAACTGGTGATAGTCACAATGAAAACACAAAATGGTGAGGTGCAAAACCTAACATGGAGATTTGGAGAGAAAACACAGAAAAGCAATCAGGTTGTATATGGGAGAAGGATAATGGTTGTCTCCATATGAATAGCCAGATGGACTCAATGTATGAGAGAACAGGTAAACTAAGAAGAAATGACATGGATTGAAGTCCTTCCCTTAACTGAACTAAAATCTGGTTGGATTCACAGGTATGGGGACAATCATTAGAACTCAGAAACAAGTTGGAGCATACGAGAACCAAATGAGGCCACTAACAGATTATTTTGGGTCTGACTCCTGTAAAAGTTTTCATCAACAGTGTATGATCAGGATCCCAAGAATATACCTGCTTTGAAGATACAAGAGTACATCTCTTCTCTGGAGTCCCTTTCTAGAACATTTCAGCTTAGTTTTGGGCAGAAAATAAACTAATATGGCCCAAACCTGACATGGTACCCTTTAGCCATCCCCTGACCCCAACTGTTTCCTTATGTGTCCTAGGAAGTTCCACTTGAATCTTGATTATTTCTTGTCCCTTAGATTATGTCTCAGTCCACGGTCTGAGGGTAGAATGTGTCTCCCCCATTAGTGCATAAATTGCTTTGGATAAAAACAAAAAAGAAAAAAAGAAAAGAAAAGAGTGCATGGTGTCTAAAAAGGATTCAAAAACCTTTCAAATGGAATTCCAATTTATCTATAAAACACACCTTCCAGAAAATGTCTCCTCTATCTCAAATCTATTAGCCATTTTTCTCTCTAACTCATCAAATCTCCACACTTTAAATTTCCAGCTCCAACTCATACCCTTCATACCACTGACTTGCTTACCTAGTCATGTTTTTCCAAGCAACCTGAATTGATCATCTACCTATTTGAAGTCATTTCCTACTCCAGTTCACCCATCCATCTCAATATAGTCCACACACCAAGCCTCTGCTGGACCCTGATCCTGCTCCTCTCCCTTGGATGCCCAATCCCTTATCCTTTTACCTGCCATTAGCTCTAAACTTGTATTTCTTCTTTCCCAAATCACCACACCCTTATTCCTACCAAATATTTGACCCCTGCTAGAGAGATAAATCAATCTCTTTCTCCCATAATCAGATCTCACCACCTTAGTTCAATCACTCACATTATTAACCCTCTTATGTGATATCTCTTCACCCTCTCAAGTAGAGGCATCCCAGGAAACTGGAATTTTCTGCCTCATCTCATCATAAATTCTGCCTCTTATAAATAAACTCCTTCTATACAAATTATCTCTGTTTCGATACAAAAGCTACTTATAGGGTTGCCAGACAAAATACAGAATGCTCACTTAAATTTGAATTTCAGGTAGACAATGAATCATTTTTTAGTTTATGTCCCATGCAAAAAAAGAAAAAGAAAAAAAATCTATTGTTTATCTAAAATTCAAATGTAACTGAGTCTCC
>NW_007736903.1:15559-16110 GCF_000696425.1 Galeopterus variegatus
AAAAAAAGAAAAAGAAAAAAAATCTATTGTTTATCTAAAATTCAAATGTAACTGAGTCTCCTGTATTTTTTCTTTCTAAATCTAGCAACCCTAGTTACCATACATCTTCCTTGGGACCAATGTAACTTCTTACTTTCCAGTGTCTAATCTCAGAAAAATGTCTCAGATCCACCAGCGTCTAGGAAACAAGGCAATAAAATGTACCTCTCCAGAGGTTGTAGGTCACAATTTCTAACTTGTTCAACTTTAGTCATAATAGTCTTTCCTTATCCTTTATCTCTATCTCCAAAGCCAGATGCTCTTCAGAACCAAAGGAATCAGAATAATTTCCCCACCTCTTAGCCAAACTCATTTTCAGATGGCAAAAACAAGTAACTCTGAGGGAAAAGGAGGAAAGTTCTGAGAGGATGCTAGCAAATTGTGGCACAAGAAGAAAGGACAATGGCCAAGACAATAAAATGCCAGACAGAAAACAATATGCTGTGAGAATTCAAGTTTGGGGGAAGAGTCTATTCTTTTAGCCTCCAAACTCACATGCCATTCCCCCACCC
>NW_007736903.1:16196-21443 GCF_000696425.1 Galeopterus variegatus
CACCCCACCCCCAATCCCCCCACCCTGCACCTCCCAAGCTCATACTCACACACTGTCAAGACAGGAAGAGCCTGGCTGAGGGAGAATTATGGGTTATTATGACTAAGAGACAGAGAGACAGACAAGTGAGTCCAGGAACAGGATATGGAGTGAAGAAAGTAAAGAAAGGAGGGGAAGTTTGAGTTCTGGACTAGGGGAGTTCAAGAAGGGTCAGACCTAAATATTAAGATACCCTCTATTTCTTCTTATTTATCTTTCATTTTTATTAAGGACATATATGTTCAAGGTTTAAAAAACCAAATAATACTATGAGCTTGCATTGAAAAGCAGTTCCCATCCTTCTCATTCCTCGCTCTCAATTCCTGTTCTCCGGAGGCAACACATTCTTAACCATTTCAGTGTTTTCTTCTATTTGCCCATATTTCTGAATAACAAGTTCCAATCACTTCACACTCCTTCTGAAAACTTTTTATTTGATCAGACTCCTCAATCTAGTATTCAAGGTTTTCCATATCCTGAACCCAAGTTATTTTTACAACCTGGTTTTCCACTACACCACTTTATACGCTGTGAATACATTTAAATTTATCAGATTGGTAAGTTTGGCAGAGAGAGCTGAGCATGCTTGACTCAGCCATTTCCCATCTCTCTGGCAATAATTGATGATGTGTGTTTTTCATCCTTTCAAACAATGCCCTTCACCATCATTTATAAATATTAAGATATCTTCTATTTCTTCTTCTTTATCTTTCATTTTTATTAAGGACATATATGTTCAAGGTTTAAAAAACCAAATAATACTATGAGCTTGCATTGAAAAGCAGTTCCCGTCCTTCTCATTCCTCGCTCTCAATTCCTGTTCTCCCGAGGCAACACATTCTTAACCATTTCAGTGTTTTCTTCTATTTGCCCATATTTCTTAATAACAAGCTTCTCTCTATTTGGATTTTTTAGTTTTAAATATTATTTATTTAGTACTTATCATAAAAAATGAGAATTCTTAGCCCTTACGTAGCAAAGAGAGCATGCAAGTGAGCACAAGAGAGATAAGAGTGCCCCGTCCTCCAAGTACGCGTAGATCACACTTTCCAGCTAGATCGTCACTGAGGGTTTACACTTTCATGATGGCCTTAACATTAGTCACAGTGGAATCATGTCGTGATCTATGGTCACCTACAAATCTCAGTCAGTTCTGTCACACCAAGTGTGACAGATGATAACAGTTCCTTTTTTGTCTTGGAGACGTGGCTTCTGGTGCCTTTTCAATCCTGGTTGTTCTCCAGCATCTCCTGAGACCTCCTTTCACCACTTCCATGGACATTCCCTTCATTCTTTGTGTAGGTTTCTGTTTTCTGGGTATCTTCCTCTTTTTCCATTTACTTCCTCATTTTGGTGGCACATACCCTCCAGTAGTATCCTAAGAAAAGGGGCCTGGGATGAATGTATCAGTTATCCTGATTTGAACATCACATATTGCACACAGGTACTGATATTCAATACTGTACCCCACAGATATGTACAATCAACTATGTTCCAACAAAATATAATGATAATAAAAATAAACTATGTACAATCAACTATGTTCCAACAAAATATAATGATGATAAAAATAAACTTAAAAAAAAGGAAATGGTTCCTGGGAAATAAAACTTTGGGAATTTTACATGCCTTAAAATACCTTATTCTAACTTAAATGATCAGTTGGGTCACTTTAAAACCAGATTTTAGGCACACAACAGAGAAAACAATTAAAACTACACCCATGGATCAAGCCAGCAAATTGAAACAAGTCTCTGGTAAAGGTAAGCATTACGATAAATTCTATGAAAAATTCATATGTAATTTCTTTAGTCAGTCACTCTCAGAACTCATTCCCACATATAGTCTCCAAATCTCTGCCCCAAACTAGAAAAGTCCTGCAGTGTTTCTTATGTATGATCTTTTCCCTCAGGTTTGTCTTTTAATCGGCTCTGGCAGAGCCCGCTGAAATCTCACCCTCTTTACTTGATGGGTGTTGAAAGGGCCATGAGAAGAATTTTTTTCCTTTCACTCTGTATTACTCTCAGTAAGGACGTATAGCATTTTTTAAGACTATTTTTTACAGCAATTTTAGGTTCATACCAAAAGGTACAGAGATTTCCCATAACCCTCGAGTGGTGCATTTGTTGGAACTGATGAGAGTGGTGCATTTGTTGGAACTGATGAACCTACACTGACACATTGTTATAACCCAAAGTCCATAGTTTACATTGCGGTCCACTTTGGGTGTTGTACATTCTACGGGTTTGGACAAATTTACGATGACATGTATCCACCATTAGAGTATCATACAGAGTAGTTTCACTGCCCTAAAAATCCTCTGTGCTCTGCCTGTGTATCCCTCCCTCCCACCAATCCCTGGTAACCACTTATCTTTTTGCTGTCTCCATAGATTTGCCTTTTCCAGAATGTCATATAGTTGAAATCATACAGTATGTAAACTTGATAGCTCATTTCTTTTTAGCACTATATGATAATAATATTCCATTGTCTGGATGTACCATGGTTTATTTATCCATTAACCTCCTAAAGGACATCTTGGTGGCTTCCAAGTTTTGCAATTTTGAATAAACCTGGTATAAACATCTTTGTGCAACTTTTTGTGTGGACATAAGCTTTCAGTTCCTTTGGGTAAATACCAAGGAGCAAGATTGCTGGATCATATGTTTAGTTTTGAAATGATAGATCAATAATAGATCAATGAAATGATAGATCATATCATTTAGTTTTGTAAGAAATGACCAAACTGTCTTCCAGGCAACTGTACGACTTTGCATTCCCACCAGCAATGAATGAGTGTTCTTGTTGATCCAATTCTGTCCCAGCATTTGGCGTTGTCAGCTGTCTGGACTTGGGCTCATTCTGATAGGTGTATGGCATTATCTCATTGTTGTTTTAATTTGCATTTCCCTGATTACGTATTATGTGGAGCGTCTTTTCATGTGCTTATTTACTATCTGTCTATCTTCTCTGTTGAGGAGTCTGTTAAGGACTTTGACCCATTCTTTCATTGGGTTGTCTGTTTTCTTATCATTGACTTTTTAGAGTTCTGTGTATATTTTTAACAGTCTTTTATCAGATATGTCTTTTGCAAATACTTTTCTACCAGACTGTGGCTTGTCCTTTCATTCTCTTGACAGACATAGCATTTTCAAACAAGGCAGCTTTGTTCGACAAATGAGGAAGACTGCCTTGGCTAGAATGGGAAGGCAGGTGGTGGGTTACTATGAACACTCCGAATGCCTCATATGTCCCCATTGTATTTCTTGGAGTCCCATTCTTGCCTCATCAGTTCCCTGACTTACAAGAGACCTGCAGAATATTTCAACTCACTTTCTGGTATTATTGTTTTTTTATTAGTCAGGATTCTTGGTTGTAAATAAGGAAAGTGATTATGATAACTTAAACAGAAAAAAATATTAGAAGAGTTGTAATTCACAAANGCTGACAACACCAAGTCAAGGGTTAAGATCCCCTTACCGGTCATCTTTAAAAATAAAAAAACCAGGTTTTAGGTACCCAACAGAGAAAACAATTAAAACTACACCCATGGATCAAGCCAGCAAATTGAAACAAGTCTCTGGTAAAGGTAACCATTATGATAAATTCTATGAAAAATTCATGTGTAATTTCTTTGGTCAGTCACTCTCAGAATTCACTCCCACATATAGTCTCCAAATCTCTGCCCCAAACTAGAAAGGTCCTGCAGTGTTTCTTATGTATGATCTTTTCCCTCAAGTTTGTCTTTTAATCGGCTCTGGCAGAGCCCACTGAAATCTCACCCTCTTTACCTGACGGCTGTTGAGACGGCCATGAGAAGAATTTCTTTCCTTTCACTCTGTATTACTCTCAGTAAGGACGTATAGCATTTTTTAAGACTCTATTTTTTACAGCAATTTTAGGTTCATGCCAAAAGTTACAGAGATTTCCCATAACCCTCCAGCCTCTAGAAGTGCACAGCCTCCTCCATTATCAACACCCCATAGCAGAGTGGTGCATTTGTTGGAACTGATGAACCTACACTGACACATTGTTATAACCCAAAGTCCATAGTTTACATTGCGGTCCACTTTTGGTGTTGTACATTCTATGGGTTTGGACAAATTTATGATGACATGTATCCACCATTGGAGTATCATACAGAGTAGTTTCACTGCCCTAAAATTCCTCTGTGCTCTGCCTGTTTATCCCTCCCTCCCACCAATCCCTGGTAACCACTTATCTTTTTGCTGTCTCCATAGATTTGCTTTTTCCAGAATGTCATATAGTTGAAATCATACAGTATGTAAACTTGATAGCTCATTTCTTTTTAGCACTGTATAATAATAATATTCCATTGTCTGGATGTACCATGGTTTGTTTATCCATTCACATTCTGAAGGACATCTTGGTGGCTCCCGAGTTTTGCAATTTTGAATAAACCTGGTATAAACATCTGTGTGCAAGTTTTTGTGTGGACATAAGCCTTCAGTTCCTATGGGTAAATACCAAGGAGCAAAATTGCTGGATCATATGGTAATACCATGTTTAGTTTTGTAAGAAATGACCAAACTGTCTTCCAGGCAACTGTACGACTTTGCATTCCCACCAGCAATGAATGAGTGTTCTTGTTGATCCAATTCTGTCCCAGCATTTGGCGTTGTCAGCTGTCTGGACTTTCGTCATTCTGATAGGTGTATGGCATTATCTCATTGTTGTTTTAATTTGCATTTCCCTGATTACGTATTATGTGGAGCGTCCTTTCATGTGCTTATTTACTATCTGTCTGTCTTCTCTGGTGAGGCGTCTGTTAAGGACTTTGACCCATTCTTTCATTGGGTTGTCTGTTTTCTTATCATTGACTTTTTAGAGTTCTGTGTATATTTTTAACAGTCTTTTATCAGATATGTCTTTTGCAAATACTTTTCTACCAGACTGTGGCTTGTCCTTTCATTCTCTTGACAGACATAGCATTTTCAAACAAGGCAGCTTTGTTCGACAAATGAGGAAGACTGCCTTGGCTAGAATGGGAAGGCAGGTGGTGGGTTACTATGAACACTCCGAATGCCTCATATGTCCCCATTGTATTTCTTGGAGTCCCATTCTTGCCTCATCAGTTCCCTGACTTACAAGAGACCTGCAGAATATTTCTACTCACTTTCTGGTATCATTTTTTTTTTTTTATTAGTCAGGATTCTTGTTTGCAAACAAGGAAAGTGATTATGATAA
>NW_007736903.1:21536-22893 GCF_000696425.1 Galeopterus variegatus
ATTAGTCAGGATTCTTGTTTGCAAACAAGGAAAGTGATTATGATAACTTAAACAGAAAAAAATATTAGAAGAGTTGTAATTCACAAAATCAATGGAAGGGTGAAGAACAAAACTTGACAAAAAAGCAGAAATAAAGAGAAGCAAGACATAGTCAAGATACAACACCAGAGACTCTGTACAGCACATCCTTTGGTGCTATCACCACGGAGCATTAATCAGGAAGGCTCTGTACTTCTGACAGTCCCTTCCCCCTCTTCATTCTTTCACATCATTTCACTAGATTCAACTCCTGGACAGAAGCATCAGATGGACCAAACTTAGGTCACATACTCCCTTAGCTGCAAGGTGTCTGGGAGAAGAATACACTGCACACTTCCACTGCCTCCTATAGTCAGATGGAAGAGCCATTACAACTGTCTACTAACCTATCACACAGGGCTTTGATTTAGAGAAATAATATGTGAAACCACTTTCTCTACTGAAAGAGCTTATCAAATGTTACTTTATAATGTTAATTATAATCATCATTATTGTTATGATTTCTGTTGAGTATGTGCCCCATCTCTCCCTCATAAAAGTATATTTTTTTCTAGTGTCTTCAGAATTTTGCCAACTCAGAATCTTTTTAAATCACCCTTATCTTCCTTAACTTTACCAGGTCCCTCCTATCAAAAGTCAATGAATCACACAAATGAAAATTTTCCAGAAGATTTCATTCTCATGGGCTTTACCAAATATCCTTGGTTGGATCCTCCTCTCTTCTTTGTCCTCTTGACCTCCTACATGTTCACATTGTTGGGAAACATTGCTATTATTCTGGTCTCTCAGCTATATTCCCACCTTCAAAGTCCCATGTATTTCTTTCTCACCAGTCTTTCTTTTTTGGATATCTGTTTCACCACCACAACTGTACCTCAAATGCTGTTCAACTTAGGGGGGCCCAACAAGAACATCACTTATATAGGCTGTATGTCTCAGGCTTATGTATTTCACTGGCTAGGTTGTACTGAATGTGTCCTGCTTGGCATCATGGCCTTAGACCGCTATGTGGCTGTGTGTAAGCCTCTGAGGTACTCTGTAATCATGGACCATAAGCTCTGCCTGCAGCTGTCCAGCACTGCCTGGCTCGTTGGTCTGGCCAATTCACTGCTGCAGTCCACACTCACAGTCCAGCTGCCCCTGTGTGGGAACCAGGTACTGGACCACTTCTTTTGTGAGCTGCCTGGTCTTATTAAGATGGCTTGCGTGGACACTACAATCAACGAGATTACTTTAGCAGTGGTGGCCACTCTCCTGATAATGGGTCCCCTCTCTATGATTCTTGTCTCTTATAGTTACATTGCCCGAGCTGTATTTC
>NW_007736903.1:24333-32445 GCF_000696425.1 Galeopterus variegatus
CACTTCGTGTATGGGGATACATAGGCAACATATTATATGATAAAACTCAGTTTACAGCAAGTTTTTTAAAAAGCAGACAAGATTGCAAACTGAGGTGGCTTTCTGGCTCCTTCTGTCATTCAAGCTGGGAAATGTGATAGACATATGAAAAACTGATGGATCTTAGAAACTAATATTTATTTATTTTCAATAATGAAGACTACATTTTTTTTTCCTTTTTGTCTTTTTTCGTGTCCTGCAACGGATCGCAACCCTCAGTGTCGCACCCGTACCGGACCGGCACCGGCAACGAGATCGCAACCCTCGGTGTCGTGTCCGCACCTCGCTCAGCCAGCGAGCAGGAACCGGTCTGCATGTGGGATCCAAACCCTCGGCCGGAGCGCCGCCTCACTCCCAAGTGGCGCACTGTAGCAGTGCGCCACCGGGCCGGCCCATGAAGACTAAATTTTAATGAAGTCAACTGTAACACTGAAAGGCACCATTTCATTTGTCATCAACCTTTCAGAAACTAATATTTTAAAAATTGTGACAAATCCTTTGGAATACGGTTACTATTACGAGGAGCAAAACAGCACCCTAGAGAAAGAGGTTTGAGAGCCAAGCCTAGAAGATAAGCTGGGAAAACCTTTCTCTCTCTCCCATGTGTTGCAACAGGATCTCTAACCCANGATGAATAGAAATGATAAAGATGTACAAAAAATAAACATTAAAACTTAAGTTATTATTTTTTAAAAATAGCAAATATTACTTTTTTATACAAAATATATAAAGACTTGACAGGAATATATGTATAATATGTGCAATCAGTAAGTAAGCAACAGTAAATAAGTAAATATACAGACACTTCGTGTATGGGGATACATAGGCAACATATTATACGATAAAACTCAGTTTATGGCAAGTTTTTTAAAAAGCAGACAAGATTGCAAACTGAGGTGGCTTCCTGGCTCCTTCTGCCATTCAAGCTGGGAAATGTGATAGACATATGAAAAACTGATGGATCTTAGAAACTAATATTTATTTATTTATTTTCAATAATGAAAACTAAATTTTAATGAAGTCAACTGTAACACTGAAAGGCACCATTACATTTGTCATCACTCTTTCAGAAACTAATATTTTAAAAATGGTGAGAAATCCTTTGGAATACAGTTACTCTTACTAAGAGAAAACAGCACCCTAGAGAAAGAGGTTTGAGAGCCAAGGCTGGAAGATAAGCTGGGAAAACCTTTCTCTCTCTCCCATGTGTTGCAACAGGATCTCTAACCCATCATCATAACCAAGAACAAAACACAGGGAAGCTGGGTGTATAGTTATCCTTTTAATCCCAAAGATACACTGTCAAAATTACGAGAAAACATATTAATATACTGTATTGTTATTTTTAATGGCAAAATATCCAGATAATTACAATTTCTATCAGCTGGAGACTGATTGAATAAACTTTGTTTACGAGCAAAATGGAGTACTGCGCAGCTGTAAAAGGATGAAGGTCTCTAAACACTTCTATAGAGTGAACCCAATATATGATACTAAGTGGAAACAAAAGCAAGGCCCAGAGCAATGTATATAATACACTCTCTTTTATAAAAATAGGGGGAATACAATACAAGACATACTTTCTTATATTTGACGGGAAAAGCTGAAAAGATAAAGCAAATCTAATGAAAATGTATACCTATAGGCACAGGAAGAGAACGTGCGGAAGGGACAGGGATGGAGGTGAGACATCTCTAAATATATCTTCTTACATAATTCACACTTTAGTATCTACGTAACTGCTTTAGATATTTTAAAAAACAGCATTCAAATAAAACTTTTAAAGGGAATTTCCTAAAAAAATGAAAACAGAATCAAAAATCATCATTATATTTCAAGTTGGTGACATAACCATACAGAAAGAAAAAAGGAGTGTTTCAGATGGTTATAGAACACAACACATTGTACATTCTTTTTCTCCCCAGCTTTATGGAGGAACAACTGACAAATAAAAATTGTATACATGTGATGTGTACTATGTGATGTTTTGATACATGTACATATTGTGAAATACTTACCAAAATCAAGCTAATTAGCATTTCCATTACTTCACATAGTCACCTCTTTGTGTGTGTGTGGTGAGAACAGTTAAGAACTACTCTCTTAGGAAATATATCAACTACACAATACGTAATTTTAACTATAGTTACCAGGCTGTACATTAGATACTCAGAACTTATTCATCCTACATAATTAAAACTTTGTACCCTTTAACCAACAACATCCCACTTCCCCAATCCCCCAGTCCCTGGCAACCACCAGGCTACTTTCAGCTTCAATGAGTTTGACTTTTTTAGATTCCACATTTAAGTGAGATCATGCAGCATTTGTCTTTCTGTGACTGGCTTATTTCACTTGCATAATGTCCTGCAGCTTCATCTATATTGTCACTAATGGCAGGATTTACTTCTTTAAAAGGCTGAGTAATATTCCATTGTATGTGCATTCATATGTAATATATATGAGTACATTATATATACATGTGTACTTTCAAAAGATCATGAAAAGATTTGTATTTTCTTTTAATTCTATTTTTCTGCAAACTTTTTTGAAGTGCCCTCATATATATACGGTAATAACATGTTCTTTATCCTTTCATCCATTGACTGACACTTAGGTTGATTCCATGTTTTGGCTATTGTGAATAATGCTGCAATGAACATGGAATGCAGATATCTCTTCAGGATACTAATTTTATTTCCTATGGATATATATCCAGAAGTGGGATTGCTGGATCATATGGTTAGTTATTTTTAATTTTTTAAGGAAGCTCCACACTATTTTCTGTAATAGCTGTACCAATTTATATTCCCACCAACAGTGAACAAGCGTTTCCTTTTCTCCACATCCTCACCAGCACCTGTTATCTTCTGTCTTTTTGATAGCCGCTCTAACAGGTGTGAGGAGATATCCCTTTGTACTTTTGATTTGCATTTCTCTGATGATTAGTGATGTTGAGCACCTTTTCATACATCTGTTGGCCATTTGTATGTCTTCTTTTGAGAAATGTCTGTTCAGGTCCTTTCCCAATTTTTGAATAAGTTTATTTGTTTCCTCGCTATTGAATTGTGTGAGTTCCTTACATATGTTTTTTAGTAACCTGTTATCAGATGTGTGCTTTGCAGATATTTTCTCCCATTCTGTACATGGTCTCTTCACTCTGTTGATTGTTTCTTTGCTGTGCAAAGCCTTTTAGTTTGAGAAAATCCAATTTGTCTATTTTTGGTTTTGTTGTCTGTGTTTTTCGAATCATATCCAAAAAATTATTACGAAGACTAGTGTCATGAAACTTTTTCCCTATGTTTCCTTTGAGTGGTTTTATAGTTTTAGATCTTACATTTCAGTCTCTAATCCATTTTGAGTTGATTTTTGTCTATGGTGTGAGATAGGGATTCAACTTCATTCTTTTGCATGTGGATATCCAGTTTTCCCAGCATTATTTATTGAAAAGAATCTCCTTTCCCCATTGTGTGTTCTTGACACCCTTGTCGAAGATAAGTTGACCACAAATGTGGACTTATTTCTCAGCTCTTTATTCTGTTCTATTGGTCTATATGATTATTTTTATGCCAGTCTCATACTGTTTTGATTACTGTAGCTTCATAGTATATTTTGAAATCAGGAAGTGTGATGCCTTCAGCTTCATTTTTCTTTCCCAAGATTGTTTTAGCTACTTGAGGGTCTTCTGTGGTTCCACATGGATTTGGGGAGGATTTTTTTCCTTCCATTTCTGTGAAAAATGCCATTGGAATTTTGATAGTACTTGCATTGAATCTGTAGATAACTTTTGATAGTGTGAATATTTTAACAATATTAATTCTTCCAATACAGAACATGGGATATTTTTTCCACTGAGTTGTGTCTTCTTCAATTTCTTTCATCAATGTTTTTATACAGTCATGCATCACTTAATGATGGGGACACATTCTGAGAAATGAGTCCTTTGGTGATTTCATCATTGTGCAAGCATCACAGAGTGTACTTACACAAACCTAGATAGTATAACCTACTACACGCCTACATAACTGCTTTAGATATTTTAAAAACCAGCATTCAAATAAAACTTTTAAAGGGAACTTCCTAAAAGAATGAAAACAGACAGAATCAAAAATCATCATTATGTTTCAAGGTGGTGACATAACCATATGTATGGTATAGCCATCATAATCTTATGGGACCACCACTGTATGTGTAGTCCATTGGTCAAAACATTGTTATGTAGCACGTGACTATAGTTTTCAGTGTACAGATCATTCACCTCCTTGGTTAAATTGATTTCCAAGTATTTTATTCTTTTTGATGCTATTGTAAATGAGATCGTTTTATTAATTTCTTTTCTGGATAGTTTATTATTAGTGTATAGAAACACTACTTATTTATATGTTGATTTTGCATCTTATAACTTTAGTGAATTTGTTTATTAGTTCTAACAGCTTTTGGGGGGAGTGTTTAGGGTTTCCTACATATAAGATCATGTCTCTGCAAACACACAATTTTACTTCCTCCTTTCCTATCTGGATGCCTTTTATTTCTTTTTCTTGCCTAATTACTCTGGCTTGGACTTCCAATACTACGTTGAATAGAAGTGACAATAGTGAATGTCCTTACCTTATTCCTGATCTTAGAGGGAAAAGTTTCAGTCTTCCACCACTAAGTATGATGTTAGCTGTGAGCTTGTCATATATGGCCTTTTTTATGGTGAAGTACATTCCTTCTACACCTAATTTATTGAGAGATTTTAATCATTAAATGATGTTGAATGTTGTCAAATTCTTTTCCTGCATCAACTGAGATAATCATGATTTTTATCCCTTATTAGCTAATATGATTTATCACATTTATTTATTTGTATGTGTTCACTGCCCTTGCATCCCAGGGATAAATCCTACTTTATCATGGTGTATGATCCTTTTAATGTGTTACTGAATTCAGTTTACTCATATTTTCTTGAGGATTTTCACATCTATGTTCACCAAGAATATTGTAATTTTCTTTTCTTTTAGGGTCCTTGTCTGGCTTTGATATCACAGTAACACTGTCCTTGTAAAATGTGTTTGTAAATGTTCCTTTGTCCTTAACTTTTTGGAAGAATTTAAGAAAGATTGGCATTAATTTTTCTTTAAATGTTTGGTAAAATTCAACAGTGAAGCCATCAGGTCATGGGCTTTTCTTTGTTGGAGGTTTTTGATTACTGATTTAATCTCCTCATTATTGATCTGTTCAGATTTTCTGTCTGGTATGAGTTGTAAGAGCAAATATGATCTAAATAGTTGATGAGGGAAAGGCCTACTTTATATAAAAATCCTCACCAATGCACATAGAAAAATGAAAAAAAAAATTTAAATCATCATTTTGCAAGCCCTAATGAAATACTATTTAAACCATTAAGAAAGAGGTTGATATAAAACTTAACAGTGGAAGAATCCAGCTGTTGCTAGTTGACTGATCAAGCTTAGCACCACAAAAAAAAAAAATGTGACAACCAAACATTATGTTTCTTCTGATAGCATTCATTATGTTTCTCCTTTTAACATGAATAAGGAAGTACATGGCACTATCTATGAAGAATTCTTGATTTTTTAAAAAGTTGAAATCTAATCAAGTCTTTATTTGGATCATGTTTGAATAAACCACCTTTAAAAAGGAATTTTTGAGAGAGTTGGGGAAATTCGTATATGGGGTAAGGATTAGAAAACATTAAGGAACTGCTTGTTTTGTTAATGCTAAGAGTATTGTGCTTGTGTAAGAACATATTTTTTAAAAATATATAAGCAGCAGCTTTCAGGGATGAAATGACATAATGCAAGGAATTGCTTTAAAATGAGAAAGTAAAGAGGAGATAAAAGGACTGGCTGAAAGAGATTAGGAATCTTGACAATTCCTCAGTTTGAGGGATAGGTAAATGGGGGTTATTTTGTTAATCTCTCTTCATTTGTGTATATTTAAGAACTTTCAGGATAAAATGTTTAAAAAACATAATATATTCAAAGAGGTAATGGAGGATCTTGGAAACATGAAGCAGGTATAAGCAATTATAGAGATGAAACTATTGGACTTGGGTTGAATAGAGTTGGTATGGTTGAAGGATCAACTAGTGAGCTAAAAGACCAGATCAATTATAAATAAAACAATTAAATTTATGTTAAGAGATGTGGAACAAAAATAATAAAGGTAATAGCATCTTTGTAATGTGTCCAAAAAATAAAATTGTATTTTTTTAAATTTTAAGAAATCAAGATATCAAGACTTCCCAGACATCAAGATTTATTTTAAAGCTATACTAATTAAGACAATGTGTCAGCCATGGACAATTTCTGCAGCTCAGATCTTCCTTTAAGAGATAACTTAACATGAAATATACAATTAGCTAATAGTCTCTAACTGTACTAATCTTCGAGACCTGCCACAACATTCTACCTGAGGCCAAGCTCATGCCAGGAATCTCCAAACCAAAGAAAGGGACTGGCAATTTCTACCATACCTGGGACCTCTCTAATGGGAAATCTTTGTTTCCCATTGGCTAGTGATGATGCTTTCAGAGCTGGACTACATTCTGAACTTCTTTCTACCCAATTCTGCTTTCTTCTCCCCTACTATTTCACAGGTGTCTGAGCTGCATTATGGTCTCAAGCCTTCCTATGCCTACTCATGTTTCTGCTCCTTTTTGGTTTTTCTAGGTATTACCCTCAATAAATCTTTGACACTTCTAACTTTATCCTAGCATCTGATTCCTGGAGGACCCGAACTAACCCAGTTGTTATGGGAATAACCTGAGAAAACAGGTATTAAGACAGGATTTGGGGGACTGGGTCACTCAAGAGGACCCAATCCAAAATGGTATAGTTCCTGGCAGAAGGCGGATGCCCAACTGACAAAAATTCTACTGGCTGTGGAAAAATGTTCTAGTGTAGGGGAGCACTGTTGCCTATAGCACAATTCAGGGAGTTGAAAGGCACGAGGGAAACGACACATACAAGATAATGAAATTGTCTAGTAAACACTAAGTAGAACTCTTGCTCTACAGTGGGAAAATAAGATGAGGGCAGTTAACAAATAGTTAAGACTAAGCATGAGAGTCAGAGAGCCCCTTTTGTAGCTGACAGAGAGTTTGTTATCTCTTGCAATGGGAGAGTGGATACAGATGAAGAGCAAACTCAGTGTGTGGCAGCATCATAGACTTTCAAAGATAATTAAATCAACAGCCCAGGAAGGTGGTTCTGATGAGGTCAAGGCCCTGGTTGGAAAAATTGGGGGCCCTAAAACATAACATGGAGAAATCTGGATGGATGCCCCCTAGAATTATGGCCCTGAGACTTTACTGAATCCTCAAAGCCTGAGAAAGTGGTATACTCCTTCCTATTAAGAGGCGGCACATCTCCCACACAGACTCCTTCCTATTAAGAGGTGGCACATCTCCCACACAGAAGGATGCTACAGGGGTCCTTATCCAGCAAGGGTATAGGATGCTTTTTCAGATATGGCTCCCATCTCTTTTCTTGGGTGATAATTAAGATTAAATCCCAGTATAACCCATCTGAGAACATGCTGTCTTGATAAAAGAGGAAAGAGTTAATGTCCCAAAGGAGCTTCAATAAATAGCTAACATGCTGAAGAAGCCAAGAAAGAACCATGTGCTTGGATTTTGAGGGAGCTTGATCAGTGTATTCAGAACATAAAACTGGGTAAGCAAGAGTTCATTGACTTGGATGCTCTCTCTCTGTACACAAAACTAAACATCTCTGGCAAAGACTCCAGAGAATAGAGGAAAGACACAGTTAAGTTGGTTTTTATAAGCCTGAAGAAAGTCTGGTGAGCAAAGTTGAAATGCCTAAGTTGTATGGTAGATGGTGGAGAAAAGGGTTGAAAAGTTCAGGGGAATAAGCAAGATACATGGACAGGTATGTAAGAAGATACACCATTCACCAAGGCTGACAGTACTGAGCTGTTGAGAGGGGCACCTACATCAACAAAAAGTTTAGAGGTGGCTGTCTTCTGCTGACCAAGGCTGACAGTTGGAGAGATACTGACATAGTTTGGTTCATTAATAGCAATGGGGATGATGAAGTACAGTGG
>NW_007736903.1:32455-33784 GCF_000696425.1 Galeopterus variegatus
AAGGAAGGATCCTGAAACACCATGGCGTCTACGTGAAACCATTTGTTATGAAAAGGCACTGAACAACTAAGTTGGAGATGACTTGACCAGTTGACATTAGCCAGTTTTTATCACCAACTACCCTAGAACCTGCATAATGAACATGTGAATGGAGTGGCAAGGGGGCAAAGATAAAGATGACACAGGAATGCAACAGAAAGAACTCCCATTTACTAAGGCAAAAATAGCTATTGCTGCCTCTAAATGTCCAAAATGCCAGCAATAGATAACTATGCTGGGCCCTCAACATGGCTCTATTCCTCAAGGAAACCAACCAGCCACTTGCTGGTGGGTTGATAATATTAGGCCCATTCTATCATAGACAAGCCAGGGGTTTAATCTCACAGTAAAAGACACCTATTCCTTTCTTGTTCACACAGCCTCAGTCAAGACCACTATCTAGGAGCATTTGGATTCACACACATAGAATCTCACAGAACATAGTATCTGACCAGGAGACCCATTTCACAGCAAAGGAGGTGAGGAAGTGATGATGATGGGATTCACTGGTCCTGTTCCATACCACATCATCAGAAGCACCTGGTCTGACAGAGGGTTGGAATGGCTTGCCGAAAGCACACCTGAAACACCAGCTCAGAAGTAATATGACATTCTCCAGGATGTAATGAGTGTACTGGAGTGGAGCTTTTAAATGGTGCTATGCCTCCAACAGGTAAAATACATGGGTTTAGGAATTGAGAAGTAAAAGCAGAAGTGGCCCCATTAATCATTACTCCCAATGAATAATGGAGGGATTTGTGCTTCCCACCTCAACTCTGAGCTTGGCAAACTAGAGGTCCTAGTCTCAAAGACAGTGCACTCTTGCCAGAGGACATAGCAAGAGGCCCATTGAAGTACAAGCTACGACTGCCAACTAGTGTCCAGGGATCAGGAGAAGAGAAAAGGAGTCACCATAAGGTGAGTGCTACTTGACCCCGATTAGTGGAAGGAGGTAGAGCTGTTGTTATATGGTGAAGTTAGGAAGAAATATGTATGAAAGGCAGATGATTCACTTAGGTGTCTCTTGATATACCCGTGTTCAGTTATAGTCATAGATGCACAACTAGACCAACAGAATAGAACAAAGACTCAAGAGTTTAAAAACACATATATGAAACTTTTTATTCATAAATAAATGGGCCTGCAGATAGAATAACAATGAACTATTCAACAACTAGCATAGGATGATTGAATATCCATGCAGAAAAATATAAAGAAAACTCAATCACTGCCTCACATCATACCCTCCTCCCCCAAATTCAGTCCTAAATGTAAAGTTTTGATGTAAAG
>NW_007736903.1:33794-37021 GCF_000696425.1 Galeopterus variegatus
CACTGCCTCACATCATACCCTCCTCCCCCGAATTCAGTCCTAAATGTAAAATTTTGATGTAAAGAAATCAAAATTTTAAGTCATTCTAAAGAAAACATAGAATAATATTTTTATCTTTTAGCTTTAGAAAAATATTTCTTAAGCAATATCCAAAAAGCACAATCTATGTAGAAACAGAGATAAATTTAACTAAATTAACCATAAAATGTGTGCATCAGAAGACACCATAATCAAAATGGAGATATGGACCTTAGACTGGGAGGCAGGAGTGGATCCAGTTTTAACAGAAACTGAGTTTTATATAATTTGGAGGGCCCTTGTTAAAATTCAAATACAAAATTATGAATGTATAATTCATAATTATACAGGCTTCAAAGCAACTCAGGCAAGTGAGGGACCCTAACTATCCAGGATTATAAAGAGCATTTATAGATCCATAATAAAAGACCAACAGCCTAAGAGAAAAGTGTACAATGATACGATGCCAGTAATTCACAAATGAGGAAATCCAAATTAGAAGATTCTCACTAGTAACAGGAAATTGCAAATTTAAAAACAATAGTATATAAATTTATACTACTAATATTGGAACAAGTTTTAAAGCACAGTGATATCAAAAGCTGGAGATGATGTAGATCAGCAAGAACTCTCACATACTACTGAATAGAGTATAAATTGAGAGTAATTTGGCAATATCTATTGCACAAATTCCAAACTAGTGCATTGTGGCACGTGGTTACACTATGAATGTATGACGGGTATGCTCTTGAGATATTGATCTCCTTTGAGTGGCCAAGCAGGACCAAGGGAAATTAATAATTTTGGAACTGTTTTCTCCAGCCCCAAGGAGCCTCATCTGCTTATCTCAATTTGTTATATAATAATCATTTACTCATGTACCATGAGATGAGAAGGGTTCAGAATAACTAAGTGTATCTGTTAGAATTCTTAGTTACAAACATCAGGATATTCCCTATAGATGAAATAAGATAGGAATTTATTAACGAATATCAGATGACTTGCAGAGCCTCCTGAAAGGCCAGAGAAAGAGACCCTGGGACTATGCAGTCAGGAAAAATGCCCACATTTCACTCGCAGGCTTCTCATACAAGCTATCCTACAACACTGGAAAATCATGACCATTTTCAGTATGGGCACTGAACACACTGTGGACGTTAATCACTTTTGTCTCTGAAAGTTCTTAACTTGAATAACCTCTGCCACCCTCATTTACATAATTCTTCACAGTATCCCCTTCCTCACAGTGTTCTCTTCTACATTAAAGTTTTTCATGGATGTACCTGATTGGCAACACCTATATTACATGCCTGCACATTAACTGCAAGGGAAGTGGAGAAGTGAGTTTTTCTAGCACTTACCTTGAAGAGGTAGGAATTATAATGGGTAGAAGGAACAGCTACAAAGGATGTTCATAATATTTTGGGCAGCCACAAAAATGTCAAATACAACATTCAATACAATTGAAAAATGAACATACGCTATTACATACCAATTTAACTCCTGGGTAAATGCCATAAAGAAAAGATAAATACACTAGAGAAGCTCTCACACATGTGCACAAGGGAAGATGAGCAAGAATATTCACTGCAGTATCGTTAATAATAGTTAAAAACAGAAAACAACTTAATTTTCACCAGTAGGAGAATGGTGGATAAATTGGGGTATATTCATAATCTGAAATAGTGTACAGGAGTAAAAACAAATGGTCTAGAGATAAATCTATTGACAAATGTCACACGTAAAATGTTAAGCAAAAAAGGTAGGAATTGGATATATAAGCACACATGCACTCATATATGAGGGGCCTTCAAAAAGTTTGTGGAAAAACGAACAGCTACGAAAGATGTTCATAATATTGTGGGCAGCCACAAAAATGTCAAATACAACATTCAATACAATTGAAAAATGAACATACGCTATTACATACCAATTTAACTCCTGGGTAAATGCCATAAAGAAAAGATAAATACACTAGAGAAGCTCTCACACATGTGCACAAGGGAAGATGAGCAAGAATATTCACTGCAGTATCGTTAATAATAGTTCAAAACAGATAGTTCACTTGTTTTGATGAACAAAATATGGCAGAAGTGATGCCAGGCCAGTTTTAGGCCAGGGCCTTAAGAATCTCTATTCTTTCCAATTTTATCCTCTAGGAATCCAGAGGATTCCTAAAGTTTAGGCTACATTAATGAATTATGAAAAACATTTGAGAGAGGTAAGCCTATCCCAACCATTTCAGTTACTACAGCCGAGCTACCTGACATGGTTTCAGTCACTGCAGCCGAGCTACCTGACATGTGAATGAAGCTATTTTGAAAGTTCCAGCCTTGGCCGAGCTCCCAGCTAAATGCAACACATGAGTGGCCCCAGCCAGTAATGCCCAGGGCACAAGAACCACTCAGTTAAGTTTAGCCAACCTATAGAATAGGAAGAAATAATAAATTACAAGTATTTGAAACAACTACAGTTGTTACATAGTAAAGACAACTAAAATAGATCTCAGTTTCCATCTGGTGTGTCTTTCATCCTGAAAGATTAATTTCATCCTGTATTAATTTCTTTGCTTATAGTAAAGGTCTGTTGGTGTTGAATTTTCTCTTTTTATTTATCTGAAAATGACTATTTTGCCTTCAATTTTGCAGGACTTATTTTCAGGATAAAAAATGCTTGACTGGCAGTGTTTGTCTTCCTATGGTTCTATCTAAAGGGACGAAGGTTTTCGTGCAGTCAGGTTGTTTTATTCATTTAAATGTAATTCTTCATTTCTTTGTCAAAAATAGCAAATGTGTTTAGTACAATTATAAGAATTAATAAAAGCATGACTATTGTAGTGCTTAATGATGACTTATAGCTTATACTTCTTTTTTTTTTTTTTAATAGTTTATACTTTCTAAAGACTTTTGTAGAGCTTAATGATGACTTATAGCTTATACTTCTTTCTTTTTTTTTAATAGTTTATACTTTCTAAAGACTTCACATTCATCTGAAATGGCAATTAAATTCTCAGATATCCCAACAAAAATGTCAACCTCTGACTGAAAACAAACAAAAAATTTAAGTCTTTGAGATAGCCACCACCATCATTCTTTCTCTCTTCTGCAGAAGTTCCAAGAGAGGCCGACAAAAAATATTTAAAACCCTAAAACGCAATTTTTAGTTTTGCTTTTCTTTAAAGTAAATATATACAAAATAATGTACAAATA
>NW_007736903.1:38021-46924 GCF_000696425.1 Galeopterus variegatus
AAGTTTAGGCTACATTAATGAATTATGAAAAACATTTGAGAGAGGTAAGCCTATCCCAACCGTTTCAGTCACTGCAGCCGAGCTACCTGACATGTGAATGAAGCTATTTTGAAAGTTCCAGCCTTGGCCGAGCTCCCAGCTAAATGCAACACATGAGTGGCCCCAGCCAGTAATGCCCAGGGCACAAGAACCACTCAGTTAAGTTTAGCCAACCTATAGAATAGGAAGAAATAATAAATTACAAGTATTTGAAACAACTACAGTTGTTACATAGTAAAGACAACTAAAATAGATCTCAGTTTCCATCTGGTGTGTCTTTCATCCTGAAAGATTAATTTCATCCTGTATTAATTTCTTTGCTTATAGTAAAGGTCTGTTGGTGTTGAATTTTCTCTTTTTATTTATCTGAAAATGACTATTTTGCCTTCAATTTTGCAGGACTTATTTTCAGGATAAAAAATGCTTGACTGGCAGTGTTTGTCTTCCTATGGTTCTATCTAAAGGGACGAAGGTTTTCGTGCAGTCAGGTTGTTTTATTCATTTAAATGTAATTCTTCATTTCTTTGTCAAAAATAGCAAATGTGTTTAGTACAATTATAAGAATTAATAAAAGCATGACTATTGTAGAGCTTAATGATGACTTATAGCTTATACTTCTTTCTTTTTTTTTAATAGTTTATACTTTCTAAAGACTTCACATTCATCTGAAATGGCAATTAAATTCTCAGATATCCCAACAAAAATGTCAACCTCTGACTGAAAACAAACAAAAAATTTAAGTCTTTGAGATAGCCACCACCATCATTCTTTCTCTCTTCTGCAGAAGTTCCAAGAGAGGCCGACAAAAAATATCTTAAACCCTAAATGCAATTTTTAGTTTTGCTTTTCTTTAAAGTAAATATATACAAAATAATGTACAAATATGTACAAATGTACGGTTTCATCTGGTGTTAATTTTCAATCCCTACTTTGTAGAGCTGTGCTGTTTTTAAATGGGCATAGTCTGAACCTTGATGTGCTGTAAATGTAAAATATACATCAGATTTCAAAAACTTTATATGAAATTAAGAATGTAAAATATTTCACTAATTTTATATTAATTACAAGTTGAAATAATATTTTATATATATGTTAGATGAAGGAAAATGCATTATTAAAATTAAGTTCACCTGTTTTGTTTTACCTTTTTAAACATGACTTCTAGAAAATTTAAATTACATAGGTATTTGGCATATTGCTATCGGACAATATTGTTCCAGGGAATCAGTGAGAAATAAGGGAAATAGCAATTCATGTTTAGATTCTCTCTTTAATCATTCTTTTCTGATGTCACCCATTGATCCTGTCATGTATTTCATATTATTTTACATCCCAAGTGGATTTAGATAGAAATGAGCTTTCATACTAATTGCAGAGAACTCATTTTTTCTATATGAAATTGCTCAGTGTCCATGTTTGAGTACAGTCTTCATAATGGTATATATGTTTCTGTTTCTAATTTTATACTGCTTGTATCAATTAAAATGCTGGAGATTCAGGAGGTTTGATTTGTCTTGGTGTATGACCTGTAACAGGTAGGCTGTGATTGTATGTTATCCTCAAGAACAAATTTTTTCCTTCTCAACTCTTAGTGTGTCCTCCAGGAGGTGCTTTTGATCTTCCAAACACAGTCTGGGAGGCTATTACTTGCTTTGCTGTCTTAGTGAGAAGAGACCAATTTCCAGCATAGGTACTATCTAAAAATGTGTCCTTTGTAAATAAGTCATTGATTTGCCGAGACTGTTGTTGGCACCGTCAACCATCTCTGTTGGCTGTAACAGCCTGGGATTTTGCTGTTTAATTATTCAAAGAACATAAATGGGCAGTCTTTTTTATATATTATTTCATTTGCTTCTTAAGAGAAACACTGTGAAATTTTAACCTTAGCTCCAATTCTATAAATGAGGAATCTAAGACTCAGAAAAGTTAATGGGTCTACGGCTGTACCACCCTGAACGCACCTAATCCTGTAAGAAAAGTTAGTAGATTGCCGATAGTCAAACTTTTCAATACTTTTGACTACATTCTCTGCCTTGACTGTTGTCCTGTTAAGGAAGTAATTCATATCTGAAAAATAAATGGACAAACCCAAACAGTGTACACTGTGGAAATTGAGTTGTACAGGCCATACCCTGGAATCGGTTCTTCATTTGTTTAAAAGCACCAGATATTTGACTTTTGTGAAAATAGAACCAAGGTCAATTGGGCAAAACCAGAAACAGGAACTTCTATATACGCCTATTTATTCGTGGCAATTTGAAATGTTTGAGTTTCTTTCTTTGTGCAATAGACATTGGGATAATATTTGTCAGGGTTAGACAAATAGTACTTGCTGATAGAAGATCTATCTTGCATTGTATGTGACTCATGCCCAGTAGAACATGCCTTTTGATATGACTTTTTCATTGTGGGGAAGGATTTAACTATTGGCTAGGCCCAACACAATTTCGGTTCTCCCTGGCTTTCAGAACAGGATATTTGCTTGCATTCCACTTCCTTTATATGATCCCTTTACTTAAAGTTCAATAGCTTTCTACATTTTATTATATTAAATCTAAATTATGTGCTTGATTTTCAAGGGCTTTTATAGTCTGACCCATCCTAGCCACCCACCATTCTAATAAAATCCTTTAACTCTGGTAAGAGTGTGTCTCCTCACCATCCTTTAAACACCTTACTTTATACTGTGTCTTTTCTTATGCCATTTTCTTCACTTGCTCATTCCTCTCCTTTCAGAACAGAAGTCCTATGTATTCACCGAGGCCTAGTTCAGATCTCACCACCATCATTTACTTTCTACCTGCTTTTAACTCTTCAGTACTTAGGCTTTGTACCAAAACACATTTTATTACTCATAATGTGGCGGGACAGGGTTCTTTGTCCCCCACCCCAACTCCCCCACCCTAATTTTTACTAAGAGAGGTAGTGAGTTAGGAAGACGTGTTTGTTTATCTTTTAGGAGTTCCCACTCTGAAGAATATGATGAGGATCTAGGGTTATCCTCTACCCACAAGGGTGGAGCCAAGACTGGGGCTCCGTGGACACAGGTGTGAAAGGTGGACCTGTCTCCTAGACACTGGCCACAAAGGATGACTCTACACAGAAAAATCCAGGACTTTAGAAAGAAAGAAGAAAGGAAGGAGACCTCAGGATACCCAGCAGGAAACAATACTTTGCAGGCTGAACTGACAAATTTAAAAAAAAATTTGTGTTTGTTGTCATTTTTCTGACTCATATATTGTATCCAATCATAGTGTTTTTGTTTAAACTAAGACCTTTCTTTACTAGGATTTACCTGGTTTATAACTCTTCAGTTATATTTAAGAATAGCCAAATCTTGTCTCTCTCTATCACAGATTAGTTTTCTTCATATAAGTTGACAATTCTATTTAGGTATAAGTGATATTTAAGTATTTAAATTGTACAGTTTCATGACTTTTGACACATGCATACACACCTGATACCATCACTCACAATCAAAAGAAGTAACATACCCATGGCCCCCAAATTTCTTTGTGCACATCCTTTCCTTACCTTGCCCCTCTCCCCTGTCACTAGGCAACCACTGATCTGTGTTCTATCATTATAGATTAGCTTGACTTTTCTAATATTTTATATAAAAGAAATTATACAGTATGTATTATTCTTGTCTGGCTTAGTTCACTCGGAATCTCCCTGTTGTTGCTAGTACCAATAGTTCCTTATAATTATTAAGTAGTTTTCCCAAATTTATTATCTATTTACCTGCTGATGAGTTTTTTGACTATTACACGTGAAGCCACTATGAACACTTGTGTACAAGTTCTAGTGTGAACATATATACTTTTATTTTTCTGTGGTAAATACCTATGAGTGGAAAGACTGGGTTTGTGTCACAGATGTGGATTAATTTTTAAAGAAATTGCCAAACTGTTTTTCAAACAGTTTATAATTTAAAATGGTGATTGCACTATTTTAAATTATAGCCAGCAGCGTTATTAGATCAGTCTTCATTTATTTAACTCTTCTTTAATTTTTAGCAGCAATAATTTTTACTCCTCAGTGTTCAGGTTTTTTTCACGTATTTTGTCAGATTTATCCCAATGTATTTCATTTTATGATGCTATTATAAACAGTATTGGCCTTTTAATTTCAAATTCTAATTGTTCATTGCTAGTGTATAGCAACACAACTAATTTTTGAATGTTAATCTTATATCCTGCAACCTCACTAAACTCACTTATTAATTCTAGTGGCCGTTTTTTATTGTTTTCTTTTTTCTTTTTTCTTTTTTTTGATTCTTTAGTATATTCTACATCATTAGTCATGTCATCTGAAAAATTTACGTCTTCCTTTCCAATCTCTAGGATTTGTGTATTTTTCTTGCCTTATTTCACTGGCTGGAATCTCCAGTACATTGTTAAATAGAAGTGGTAAGAGCAGACCTCGTTGACTTTTTCCTGATCTTTAAGAGAAAGCTTTCTGTCTTTTATCAATAACACTGACACTAACTGTAGTTGTTTTTGTAAAAGGCCTTTACTGATTTGAGAAAGTTTTCTTTTATTCTCAGTGTGTTGAGAGTTTTTATCAGGAATAAATATGGGACTTTGTCAAATGTTTTGTGGCATCTACCGAGATGATCATATGGATTTTATTCTTTAATCTGTTAATATGATGTTATATTGGTTGTTTTCAATTAAAAAAACAACAACAACATTGCATTCCTGTGATAAAACTTACTTGGTGGTGATGCATTATTATCTTAATATAGTGATGGGTTCAGTTTGCAAAAATTCTGTTAACAGTTATTGCAGCTGTGTTCATGAAGCCTTTTGTAATGCCATTGTTATTACAAGGTCATTTTCTAGTTTGGGTATCAGAGTAAAGCTGTCCTCATATAGTGCGTGTAGACATATTTATTCTCTTCAACTTTCTGAAAGAGTTTGCGTACAGTTGATATTATTTCTTTTTTTGATGTTCAGTGGAAATCCTCGTAGAAGCCCTCTAGGTCTGGAGTTTTCTTTGTTGGAAGGTTGTGGATTTTTTTGTTTTTTGTTTTTCTAGCCACCAATTAGTTTCTCTAATAAACATAGGGCTATTCAGATTTCTTTTTTTAATTAATGAGCTTTGGTAGTCTGTGTCTTTCAAAGGTTTTGTCCATATAATTTATGTTGTCTAATTTTCTGGCATAAAGTTGCTCATAATCCTCCAGTAATATTCCTCTATATCTATAGGATTTGTAGTGATGTTGGCTCTCATTTCTGATATTGGTAATTGTTGTTTTCTCTCTTTTTCCCCCCCAATCAATCTGACTAGCAGTTTACACATTTTCCTCATAGTCTTAAAGACTCAGCTCTTGGTTTCATTGATTTTTCTCTATTTTCTTTTTTTTTAATCGATTTTTTAAATCTTATCATTATTATTTCCTTTCTCCTGCTTACTTGGGTTGTAATTTGCTCTTCTTTTTCTACTTACTTAAGGTGGAAGCTGAGGTTATTGATTTGAGACCTTTCTGGTTTTCTAATGTAGGCAGTTAGGCATAAGCTTCCCTCTAAGCAGTATTTGAGTGGCATCCCACAGATTTTTATATGTTGTTTCCATTTTCAATTACTGTGAATACTTTCTTATTTCCCATTTGATTTCTTCTTGGACTCATGGGTTATTTAGAAGTTTGTTATTTAGTTTCTAAAACTTGGAGATACTGCAGATATACTTTTATTATTGATTTCTAATTTAATTCCATGTGGTCAAGGAACATATTTGCATGATTTGAATTTTTTAAAACATGTTGTTCTGTGGTCCATAGTATCATTATAAATGTTCCACAAACACTAAAAAAGAATGTGTATCCTGCTGTTGTTGGGTAGAGTATTCTATAAATACCAGTTAGGTCAAGTTAATTGATGGTGTTGTCTAAGTCTTCTAAATCCTTATTGATTTTCTGTGTACTTATATTGGGTGTTGAAATCTCCAACAATAATTGTGAATATGTGTGATTCTTTCTTCAGTGCTATCAGTTTTTGCTTCATGTATTTGGAAGCTCTGTTATTAGGCATACAGACATTTAAAATGGTTATATCCTCTTGAGGAGTTGACGTCTTTTAAATTATGAAGCGAATTTCTGTGATAATATTCTTTGCTGTAAAATCTACTTTGTGTGATATTAATACAAGTATGACTATCCTTTTGATCAGTGTTAGCTAGGTTTATCTTTTTTTACATTTATCCTATCTGCATCTTTACATTTAAAGTGTATTTTCTTGTAGCCAGCATATACTTGGGTCTTGCTTTTTTATTGAATCTGACAATCCTGCATTTTGATAGGAGTGTTTAGACCATTTACTCTTAATGTGATTATTGATATGATTTGGTTTAAGTCTATGGTCTTGTTATTTGCTTTCTATTTATCTGTTCTTTGTTTCCCTTTCCCTGTTTTTCTATCTTCTTTTGAATTGACAGAAATCTCCTTTGTTGGCCTACTAGCTATTACTCCTTGTGGTTTTGTGTTGTTGTGTTGCTTTAGGGTTTATAATATACATATTAACTTATTACAGTATACCTTCAAGGGATATTTTATCACTTCACTTAGTTTGTCTTTACAATAGTATATTTTCATTTCTCCTCTCCTGCTTTTATACTTTCGTTGTCATACATTTTAGTGTACTAGTGTACATCTTATAAATCTCAGAATATATTATTATTTTGGCTTTAAATTATTTAATTTGCTATTAAAGAGGTTTTTTAAATTAAAAAAATTCTTATATATTTTAAATATAAAAGTATTTTATGTTTGTACACATATATAAGATTGTACTGGATATTTTCTTTTCTTTTAAATATTCTTGAGGCTTGTTCTGAAATGAAGTTAATTAACTTGGAAACATTTTGATCTGTTTAAGACTTTCTTTTAAGCATTGTTAGGCATGACCAGAATAGCCTGTAATCTTTGACTAATTGTTCTCCTTTACTGAATACTCTGCCTGATGCCCATTTATTACAGATCTTTCCACTCTGGCTGGTGGTATCACAAAGTGTTTTCCCCTCCAACGATTGTCCCCCCATTCTCCTCTGGTTGGATTCTGCAGAAGGCCCTCACCAGATGCACCCCCTGGACCTTGGACTTCCCAGCCTCCAAAACTGTTAAGAAATAAATTTCATTTTCCTATGAACTACCCAGTTTTAGGTATTCTGTTATAAGCAACAGAAAACAGACTAATACAGACCTACTACTGTTTATTGTTGTGAAGATTAAATGAATTGATACATATGAATAACAACAGGGCACAAAGAACACACAATAAATGTTGACAGCTATCAGTAGCTCTCCCTACTCTCACATTTAGTCTTTGTTTTTACATCAGTTGGTTTCCACTAAGTTGTGGATTTCTTTAGACAAGGGCCAGACGACCTATTGGTCTTCTGACTTCCATCCTCTCCCACAGCACCCTAGTGCTTGTCCAGTGTCTGCCATGAATGGTAGCATAAGGCAGAAGCTTAACACATTTCCGCTGAATTAAATTACTTCTTCCCCTATGGATAAAGACATAGGAATCTCAGGATCTTGTATGTGACTCATGCCCAGTAGAACATGCCCTTTGATATGACTTTTTAATTGTAGGGAAGGATTTAACTATTGGCTAGGCCCAACACAATTTCGATTCTCCCTGGCTTTCAGAACNCTCTGGCTGGTGGTATCACAAAGTGTTTTCCCCTCCAACGATTGTCCCCCCATTCTCCTCCGGTTGGATTCTGTAGAAGGCCCTCTCCAGATGCACCCCCGGGACCTTGGACTTCCCAGCCTCCACAACTGTTAAGAAATAAATTTCATTTTCCTATGAACTACCCAGTCTTAGGTATTCTGTTATAAGCAACCGAAAACAGACTAATACAGACCTACTACTGTAAAGTACTATTGTTGTGAAGATTAAATGAATCGACACATACTTTGAATAACAACAGGGCACAAAGAACACACAATAAATGTTGACAGCTATTAGTAGCTCTCCCCACTCTCACATTTAGTCTTTGTTTTTACATCAGTTGGTTTCCACTAAGTTGTGGACTTCTTTAGACAAGGGCCAGACGACCTATTGGTCTTCTGACTTCCGTCCTCTCCCACAGCACCCTAGTGCTTGTCCAGTGTCTGCCATGAATGGTAGCATAAAGCAGAAGCTTAACACATTTCCGCTGAATTAAATTACTTCTTCCCCGGTGGATAAAGACATAGGAATCTCAGGATCTCAGCCAGAGGACCGTTGCCCACCCGTGTCCCCCCTCTCCTCCCAAGGCCCGAGTAGGCCAGCGGCTTTAATCTACATCTTCACCTCCCATTCCCCCTCATCTCCCCTTTCCTAACCAACCCCCGGGAGCCTGAAGGGGAGGGAGCCTAGAACCGGAGACTGACACAGGCAATGGGTGGGATTTGGTAGTTCATAAAAGGAGGTAGCACATCTAGAATGGCGGAACGTGTGACGGGGTGGGCTGGTTCAGAAGGACCGGAAGTCAGAAGCTGCAAGAAGGCGCCAGGAAGGGCCTGCCGGGATGGCGGTCCCGAGGGCGCCAGAGGGCTGCGCACCGACTGTAGCCACGCGGAGGGTGCTCTGCGCAGGGACAGGGGTCAAGGCCGGCGGTTGGCCGCGGAGGAGACACAGATGCCCGGCAGCGCGAGGGAGGCGGTCCGGGGGGAGGAGCAGCTGCAGAGCGCGGCTGACGTGTCGGCCGGGTCGCTCCGCCCACGGCCCGCGCCTGCGCACGCCCGGCCGCTTCTCGCGTCACCGGTGACCACAACATGGCTGTGGCGCCGGCTGTGATGCTTCTCTGGCGGTTGGCGCTCGTGCCAGCCCGGCGGGTGCCGGCGCAGCCTCACGCGAGCGTGGGCCGGCGCT
>NW_007736903.1:47855-50045 GCF_000696425.1 Galeopterus variegatus
CTCGGAGCACAAACTCTGCGCGGACGACGAGTGCAGCAGTGAGTGACCTCGGGTCCCCGTCGCGGCGCCGCGGGGGCTCCGCGGGGGCCAGAGCTCGGCAGCCCCGCCGGCCTGGGGGGGTCGCGGGCCTGGCGGGCCGAGCGCGCGGGTGGGCGAGTCCCGGGAGCCGGCGTCTGTCCCCTCCGGCCCTGATCGTGGGGGACTGCGCCTCCCACTTGTTGCCAGCGTTTGATTTTTCCTCTGCTGACTGCGGCGAGGGGTTGGGGTGGCTCCCGGTTTTCCCAGGGACAGCTGACACTGTCCCCGCCACCCCCGATTCTCCCGGGCTTCGAGGGTGGATGGGGTTGCACGCCGCGCGCCCCGGCGCCCCACGACGCAGCCGAGCGCCGCCGCGGGACCTCGCGGAGTGCAGTACCAGGCAGGTGCGCGCAGGGCTCGGCGGCGCGCTCCCCGCGGCAGGTGGATGGTTGGGCTCCTCAGGAAAGGCGCACTAGGACTGCCCCTTCGCCCTTCTGCTTCAGTGGACCGCCCTTTGAACAGGATTGGATTTTAGATTGGGGACGAGCCCGGAGTCCAGGCACGCAGTGTGTTCCGAGGTCTCCGCCCTGACTCTGCCTCAATCCTGTCGTTTCTGTGCATGGAAGCCTCCTTGCAGACTGCTAGGCAGGGCAGCAGGAAGGCCGAAATCTTTCGCTCTTGAAAGAGGCCGAGATGTGCGGCGGTCCCCTGGGACCGGAAGCCTCCTCTTCTGTGCACAGGGAGCGGCTTTGCTCCCTAGTCCCTGTTTGGAGGTGGGTGGTAGGGAGGGCACAGATCTTCAGACTCAGATGAAGAGGGTTATTACAATAATAATAAATACGACTAAGGGCTTATAAGCCAAACCAGTCCCTTGTGTTGTTGGAACCCCTTCCTGTGTGTTTGCCGGCCGGACCAGAATCATTCATGTAAATAGCCTTATAGCTTACTGACAACGCTGCACAAAGGTGGTTCATAAATTGTAAGCAACACATATAGAAAATATTCTACAAAGGCCGAGAAGCCTGCAGCTTAGCTATTTATATTAAAATTGGTGTTAACAAATTTCGTAATTTGAAGTTAGTATCAACACAGCACCATTAAAGAAAAGGAGATGATCTCTAATTTGTATTAAGTCATTCTTAGAGGTAACCCTATGGCTGATGTAAACAAACACTGCAAAAGCCTAACAACTGCCACGATTTTTCCCTCCAGTTTTCTTGGAGCAAAACCAGGCTGTTATTCATTTGTCATTGGATATGGTGAAATGTTTGCTTGCTATTCCTTGCTTTCAAGCACTGCCCTACCTGGGTTCCTCAAAACAAATTACCCGGAGAATCACATCACTGGTGCTTCCTCCATACTGAGACACAGTTTTAGAAGGGCTCACAATTGTCACATAACTTGGGAAATGGTGTTTGTTCAACAGATGTGACTGAATAGGAAACATCAGGAGCAAGGTCCAGGGACTGCGTTGTGTTGTGTGAGGTATTTAGTAAGTTGTCCTTGTGAGCTTTGCAAATAGCTGTTCCACCATGTACATTATGTTGTCCTCTGAAATATTATAAATCCTCGATGATTCATTCTAAGGGAGAGCAAGAAAAACATTGCCATTTCCAATTCTCAAAGAATTTCCAANCCCGGTTTTCCCAGGGACAGCTGACACTGTCCCCGCCACCCCCGATTCTCCCGGGCTTCGATGGTGGATGGGGTTGCACGCCGCGCGCCCCGGTTCCCCACGCCGCAGCCGAGCGCCGCCGCGGGACCTCGCGAGTGCAGTACCAAGCAGGTGCGCGCAGGGCTCGGCGGCGCGCTCCCTGCGGCAGGTCGATGGTTGGGCTCCTCAGGCTGCCCCTTCCCCCTTCTGCTTCAGTGGACCGCCCTTTGAACAGGGATAGATTTTAGATTGGGGAGGAGCCCGGAATCCAGGCACGCAGTGTGTTCCGAGGTCTCCGCCCTGACTGCCTTAATCCTGTCATTTCTGTGCATGGAAGCCTCCTTGCAGACTGCTGGGCAGGGCAGCAGGAAGGCCGAAATCTTTGGCTCTTGAAAGAGGCCGAGATGTGCGGCGGTCCCCTGGGACCGGAAGCCTCCTCTTCTGTGCGCAGGGAGCGGCATTGCTCCCTAGTCCCTGTTTGGAGGTGGGTGGTAGGGAGGGCACAGATTTTCAGACTC
>NW_007736903.1:50869-52649 GCF_000696425.1 Galeopterus variegatus
TTCCAATTCTCAAAGAATTTCCAACATTAAATTGCTCATCACCGTCTACCTGGCCTCTAACCCAATTATATCTGAATTAGGAAGCTGAAAATAATCATATTTTAGCTTCCTAAAACAACCCCCTCCAAATCTATATGTTTGATCCTTGAATACGTATAAAGATACGTTTTTATGTGTTTTATTGCTAGTTTTTAGAAAAAGTGTTATTTCCATTTCATCCTTCTTTGTCTCTGCTATTAAATGCATTTATTGTCCATTTCATCTTACATCAGAAACTGTGTATTTGGTCAATAAAAAGAAAAGCACTGATTCTACCAGTTTCTAGATCGAGAGTGATTTAAGTCCTGCATTTTAAGCGTGAAGGTAACTACCGATCTATTCTCATAGTTTTGTTTGATCCCTGCCAAATGAGATGTCCACTTTTGACTTGTTTATAGAAAAATATAAATAAAGGTATTTTCCTTTTGTTTTGAAATCCTCTTAATGTTGTATACAGTCAACTTTATTTACTTTTGTAAAGTATTGCCTTGTAATGTGATCCATAATAGGGCGTGATACTCTTTCCCATTCATTTATCCAGATACTGTACAGAGAGAACAACTTGGCTGCAGATGAAACTGACAGTGTTTGCTGCTCCATAACAGCAGTTACAGCCACTTAAAGGTAGTTCCTTTTCGTGGTTAGTTCAAGTTAATTGACCCCTTGGGGGTTCCTGGGTAATGTGCCCAGTTCCCTACTAGCTCTGCATGTAGCCATGTTTAATTAAGCCAGCCAGCACCCGCACTTGAATTTACCCAATTGTAAAATGAAGCTTCTTATGATTATGAAACAGAAAAAAAGACTGAGCACTAGGAAGTTAGAGAGGAGCAGGAGTCTCACTTGAGAACAGTCATGCATGGAGGTGGCCGCGTTGCCATAGAGAAAAATAGGGAAGGTTTTCTTTTCCCCTGTCTGCTTGCAGATGTCAAGATTTATAGCAATAAAGCTCTAAGAATTTTTAGTTACTTTGAGCTTATGAATTGAAAGTGATTCAGAGAGTACTAGAAAAATTTGTTTGTTTACAGTGGGTTCTTATATTTCCTGATAAATCAATATGGACTGTGAAAGCTGAATCTTGATGTCTGGTTATTTTTTTCTCTCCTTGTATGTAGTGTTAATGTACCGGGGTGAGGCTCTAGAAGATTTCACAGGCCCGGATTGTCATTTTGTGAATTTTAAAAAAGGTGACCCTGTATATGTCTACTATAAACTGGCAGGGAGACCACCTGAAGTTTGGGCTGGAAATGTAAGTAAAAGTTGACATACTTTATCTGCTTAGTTTTTACTGGCTCGTTTAGTACTCTAGATATAAATGACTATGTTTTCTTGGGGTTTTTGATGGAGTTAACCTGCCCTAGACTGTGAAAAAAAATGGCCCTGTTTCCCTAGCAGGCCTCAGGCCTGGCACAGTTAGGAACTCAGCAGAGGTTTCTGAAACAACTTAACTGATTCTGGCTATTGCCTCTCAGCATCAGGTTCTAGGATGCTTCATGCATATTAAAGGTTGAAATGATGAAAATCTGAATATTCTTAACATCATTGCTTCAAAAAGAAAGGACTCCTGATTAGACTTAATCCCGTAAACTGTGTGCAACATAGTGTTTCAGGCATGCAAGTTTAAAGTTGATTATATGTATATTTCTTTCTTCCATATTGTTAATATTTGTGGGAAAGTGGCAGTCCTGGGAACAGTTACCTAATCAACTGCTATTATTAGTCTGTTAGAAAAGCAAAATGTGTG
>NW_007736903.1:52850-55546 GCF_000696425.1 Galeopterus variegatus
AGGGACCTGATTGAGAGGCTTAAGAGTTATTGTCCTTTCCTTTTTAAAAAGTATGATGCGTTGACCATTTATTTACTTAATGTAGTAAGGATTCTTTATGTCCTTAGGATTGTCCATTGTCCAAGCTTAGAAAAATACCTAGTCCTAAATGTGAAAGTTTTCACTCTCGATGAAATGCCAAACAAACAAACAACAGAGAATAAGGCTTGGGAAATCCCCATAGGAAAAGTAGAATCATTATGCTGGCATTCCAGATTCCTAGGGAGGAAACTTGAAATGCTAACTGGTCAGGTACAACCCTCATATTTAGACAGAATCCCAGTTGAAACAAAGAACCTATTCCATTTCTTTCAAGTCTACCAAATGAGATTTCTTGATAATCTTCACACTTGGAAATGTTTTTCCATGTACCTAGGGTGCATTTTTCCTGTAGCAGTTAAGTTCTCTTTCCCTCCTGGCCTTTGAGCATAAATGAGTCGATAAATGAACTTGACTTACATTTTCCTCCCGCCACAGTTTTGCTTGTGAATATATTCATCTCTAGAAATCCGACCAGTCTTTTGGGTCCCAGCTCTCGTCCTGCCCCTTAGGGAACACTGTCTTCAGCACCCAGCCAGGAGGGTCTTGCTGTCTGATAACTGTTCAGCGGTGCTCCACACTGCTCACTTAGCACTCGTTTTCCTGCTTTGCTTGCAGTTACTTTGTGTGCTGTCCTAGCTCACTTTAAAGTAGAAAACTAGGGCTGCCTGGTTAGCTAGTTGGTTAGCACATAGCCTTGTAACACCAAGGTCAGGGGTTCGGATTCCCATGCTGGTCAGTAGCAAAAAGAAAAGAAAAAAAAAAAAAGTAAAACCTGTATTGGGAGGGTCCGTGTCTTGTCCACCTTCCCCGTGTCTTGTCCACCTTAAAAAAAAGTAAAACCTGTATTGGGAGGGTCCGTGTCTTGTCCACCTTCCTTTTAAGTATTTCCTCACAGGGCAGTGGCTCTTATTTTCATGCGTCCTGATAGTAGTTTTATGTAGAATTTGTCCTCTTGAGGTAATATGCCATTTTGTTTTCCCCAACTCAAATCAACGGTACCTTGGCAGGGATGATACATGGAAGCAAAATTAGACATAAGATTACTTCCAGTCATAAGCACCCATGGTTCTGCAACCTTTTTGTCAGATCTTAAGAAACAGGATACCACCCAATATATAAATATAGAGTTTTACATGACGTGTCGTCTCAATTGATAAAGATTGGGCAAAGATCAATGTTTTAGTCCGTTTTGTGTTGCTATTACAGAATTACCTGCGACTGGGTAATTTATAAAGAAGAGAGGTTTATTTGGCTTATGATTCTGGGAAATCTGCATCTGGCACAGGCCTCAGGCTGCTTCTACTCATGGTGGAAAGTGGCAGGCAGCCAGCAGGTACAAGCAGATCACATGGGGAGAGGAAGCAAGAGAGAGAGAGAAGCAAGAGAGAGAGAGGTGCCAGGGTCTTTAAGCAACGAGCTCTGGCGGGAAGTAATAGAGCGAGAACACACTCATTAATCCCCCCTCCCCAGGGAGACCATTAATTCATTCATGAGGGATCCGCCCCCATGACTCAATCAGTTTCCAACACTGCCACATCGGAGATCAAATTTCCACATGAGTTTTGGAGGGGACAGCACATCCAGACTCCATCAATCCATGTATTTCCTTTCTCCATATATCTCTTCCTTTCCCTTTTCCAGAGTCTCCCCTAATAAAGTTTTCCTCAGAAGGAAAAGGTGTATTTTCCCTCAGTCTTCCCTCTCACTTCATGATCCTTGTACTTAGCAAGTTAAGAACTTTCTCTTCTTAGTTTTCAAAATGATTCTTGTTTCTGTTTCTTAGTTGTATTCTGCAGTCTTTTCGATTTCCTAGAGTCCTAGACTTTATCTGCCAATAAGGCAGCTTCTAATTGCCCTGTCTTATAGTCACAGCAGTATTCTACTGCTAATATTGGCTTTCAGATGGTTTCCAAATATAACAAGAGCACACCTTGAATGTGGCTATTTTAGATAGTAGTGATAAGAGGACCTTATTTTTTCTTTCTGTGCATTTGATTTGCCTATCAGTCTCCTTTAATGACTGGCGAGAGATCTACCTCTCCCTTTCAGACATCAGCTAATAAAACGTGTTTATCAAAAGGACATACTTTACATACTTTAGCTGTTAGTGCTGAAAATTAATGGGATTATTTTCTGTAGAGGTTTAGTTTGCATAAAACTGATACTTGGTTGTGTAGATTTGTATGTATTATATTATAATTTTATTTTCTCCTAAAATATCTGTGAATGTAATTTTTGAAAACAGCTAATATACTGCATAATATCAATAAATATTTGCCTTTTGTGTAATGGTNTCCCAGTTGAAACAAAGAACCTATTCCATTTCTTTCAAGTCTACCAAATGAGATTTCTTGAAAATCTTCACACTTGGAAATATTTTTCCATGTACCTAGGGTGCATTTTTCCTGTAGCAGTTAAGTTCTCTTTCCCTCTGGTCTTTGAGCATAAATGAGTCGATAAATGAACTTGACTTACATTTTTCTCCTGCCACAGTTTTGCTTGTGAATATATTCATCTCTAGAAATCCTTCCAGTCTTTTGGGTCCCAGCTCTCATCCTGCCCCTTAGGGAACACTGTCTTCAGCACCCAGCCAGGAGGGTCTTGCTGTCTGATAA
>NW_007736903.1:57462-57929 GCF_000696425.1 Galeopterus variegatus
AACAAGAGCACACCTGAATGGGGCTATTTTAGGAAGTAGTGATAAGATGACCTTATTTTTTTCTTTTTGTTCATTTGATTTGTCTATCAGTCTCCTTTAATGACTGGCGAGAGATCTACCTCTCCCTTTCAGACATCAGCTAATAAAACTTGTTTATCAAAAGGACATACTTTACATACTTTAGCTGTTAGTGCTGAAAATTAATGGGATTATTTTCTGTAGAGGTTTAGTTTGCATAAAACTGATACTTGGTTGTGTAGATTTGTATGTATTACATTATAATTTTATTTTCTCCTAAAATACCTGTAAATGTAGTTTTTCAAAACAGCTAATATACTGCGTAATATCAATAAATATTTGCCTTTTGTGTAATGGTCATACATTTCAGAAATTTTGTATTCCTTTACTTATAATTTTTCATGGCTGTTGTTTATTGGTTTGATAAAGACCTAAGTACTGGTATATGA
>NW_007736903.1:58668-59082 GCF_000696425.1 Galeopterus variegatus
ATGTTTTTCTTTCCCTTACAGGAGACAGATTTTGTTTGTCTTGATGGCGGAAGAGACAAATTTGATAATTATAATGTAGAAGAACTTTTAGGATTTTTGGAATTATACAATTCTGCGACTGGAGATTCTGAGAAAGCTGTAGAAAAAACTCTGCATGTGCATGTGGAAAAACCTCCTGAAGTATCTAAGGAAAATGAACCTGAACCCGAACCAGAAGAAGCCAACTCAGAGGAAAACAAAAGTGTGTTTCTAGAAAACACTAATGGACTCAAGGAACGGTTTATAGGTCAGCTCAGAAGAACCATGGAAACAGTCAAATGGGTGATGCTAAGGGAGAGCAGTGTTTGTTTGACCCTCTTGAAGAAATGCTGCAAGATCAATTAAAAGTGCCAGAAAGTGAAAACAACAAAACCA
>NW_007736904.1:0-40972 GCF_000696425.1 Galeopterus variegatus
GAGCGCCGCCGCGCTTCCCAAGCGGCGCACTATCCAGTGCGCCACCGGGCCGGCCCTGGAAGTTCTTTTATTTAAAAAAAGATGACTGGCAAGGGGATCTTAACCCTTGACTTGGTGTCGCCCGCACCACGCTCAGCCAGTGAGCGCACCGGCCATCCCTATATAGGGATCCAAACCCGTGGCCTTGGTGTTATCAGCACTGCACTCTCCCAAGTGAGCCACGGGTCAGCCTGCTCTGGAATTTTTTTTTTTTTTAAAGATGACCGGCAAGGGGATCTTAACCCTTGACTGACTTGGTGTTGTCAGCACCACGCTCTCCCAAGTGAGCGAACCGGCCATCCCTATATAGGGATCCGAACCCATGGCCTTGATGTTATCAGCACCACACTCTCCCGAGTGAGCCAAGGGCCAGCCCGCTTTGGAAGTTTTGAGAAGGAAAACATCAGTCGGGTCCATCTTATCAGCTGAGGTCATGTATGTGTTATCTCCTCTGAGCCTCAGTTCCCTGATCTGTAAAATGAGGGAATAATAGAATCCACCTCTTAGAAGTGTTGCATAGATTGAGATATAAAGGATGCAAAATGTTTAGCACTTTTGTGCATTTATAAATCTCCCAGCAAGAAGATAGCTGAGAGCGATATAGAGCAAGTTTTGTTAATGTCCAGTATTTTGTTGCTGGCAGGAGGGAAGTGGGATTCACCAACCTGACTGTGTTGATGAGTGGATCTGGAAAGGAGCCCTAGGAGCAGGGGAGGAAATGGGGCCTTTCCCAGCCTCTCTGCCTTTTGACTGAGTGCCTGGGGGCAGGTTGGGAAATTGTCTCTTTACTACTGAGGATTCTGTAATTTACTGAGCAGATGGAGGTGGGGAGCTTATGTACATCGGGAAAGTGTCCCTTTGAGTCCCTTTTGTGCTGGACCCATTTGCAGTTCTCCAGCTGTGGGGGAGAGAAACCCAGGAAATACTGATCACCACTGTCCTTGGGGCATATCAGAAACAAAGTAACTCTGAAGTTAACTCAGTTGACTGGTAATCATTACTGACTCAGTGTAGCTGGTGGACCCAGGTGCAAGTATACACTAGCAGGTGAATTTGTCCTCTCACCCCACCGTATTCTGTTCTCTTTTTTGGCCTCTCCCATGGGTTCTGCAAAGGGAATTGAGTTTAGATTCCTACAAAAATATTCTTGGCCTTTTGCCTTGCTCTCTAAGTGGAGTCTTCCAGTAGTGACAGATGTGTGAAGGTGGCGTCGTCCCCCTCCCATCACTTTTTATTATGGAAAGTTTCAAAGGCAGAGTAGTATGTGTCTTGTCACCCCGCACCAACAACCATGAACCCATAGCCAGTCCTGCCCGTCCACACCCCCACCCATCCCCCAACATATGTGATTTTGAAGCAAATTTCAGAAATGATTAAACCCACATTAATAATTGTGTTCACATTGTTAATGTCTCACAAATTAATGTTTCATAAATTGTTAATGTCTCATAAATTCCTACCTCCCCCTCCCAGTTTGCTTAATTAGGTCTGCATAATGTCCACACATTGTAATTGATTGATGTGTCTTTTTTTTTTTTTTTTCCTTTTTGTCTTTTTTTGTGACCGGCAACGGATCGCAACCCTCAGTGTCGTGCCCGTACCGGACCGGGACCGGCAACGGGATTGCAACCCTTGGTGTTGCACCCGCACCTCGCTCAGCCAGTGAGCGGCCGGTCTGTATGTGGGATCCGAACCCTCGGCGGGAGTGCTGCTGCGCTCCCAAGCTATAGTGCGCCACCGGGCCGGCCCTGATTGATGTGTCTTTTAAATCTCTTTTAATTTATATATTTTTCCGTCTGTCTCTTTTTCATGTCATTACAATTTTTTTTTTTTGGTGGCTGGCCAGTATGGGGATCGGAACCCATGACCTTTAAAGGCTGAGCTTTAACCAGCTGAGCTAACTGGCAAGCCCTCATGTCATTACAATTTAATTGTTCTGAGATTTGATCTCTGTCCCGGCCAGATACAATACAATAAAATAAAATAAATTAATTTTTAAAAATACAATTTAATTGTTGAAGAAGTGGATAATTTGTTTGTAGAGTTCCCAACAGTCTGGAATTTGCTGAATGCATCACCATGGTGTTTAACATTTCATAGTCCCCTGTGTTTTCACCAAATGAGTTGTTGGATTTACAGCTGCATTGTCTAAAATGGTAGCCATAGTCACATGTGGCTTTTAAAATTAAGTTTCTCAGTCATAGTAGCCACATTTCAGGTGCTCAATAGCCATGTGTGACGAGTGGCTACTATGTTGGGCAGTACATTTAAGAAAGGCAAAATAATGCTTCATTCCATTTATTAACTTTATTTAGGAATGAAGATAATTGGTTGGTTGACCCAAATTCTCCAAACATAAGCTCCATCCCTAACCCCCTGCCTCTTGTCTTCTGTCTCCTAAGACAGAATGGAATGCCTATCCCCCACCCTCACTGTAACTTGCTGACCATCTTCCTGGCTGCACATTTGGCCGACCAGACTCCTCTTTTAGACTCTCGACCTATGAAAGCCAGGGAACACTTCCTACTGGGCTTGTATCCCCAGCACCCCATGCAGTAGTGCTCGACTCATAGGAGGACACAGGTCAACACAGAACAAGAATACAGGCAGGGAAGAAGTCAACAGTCCCTAGACATGAGCAACAGCATTTGAAGGAAAACACAGGACGCAAGAAGAAAAGGGAGATCTGGAAAAATCCTTGTTATGGTTGCTTGATAAAGTTCAAATTAATTAAAAGGAAGAAAGGAATAAGAGAACAATATGTGTTAATTGCACCAGTTTTAAATTTGAATATAGGTGAAATGGGTTTTTATCCCGGAAGGGACTGAATGGGTTTAGTTGCAGACACTGGCATCCACTGTAGCTAGTTTAAGCAGAGAATGGTGAATTATATGGTACTAAATGGAAAGAAAGACCAAGCTGAGCTCCCAAGAATGTCTCAGAGTCATACTGCAGAATGAGGCTACTTAGGGAGCTGCATCTTCTGTCCAATCAGGAAGCTGCTGACCCTGTGGCTGCCTGCTCCTGCATCTTGATGCTTCTGCTAATGCATAGTGAAAAACAATTGCCTCCTGCCTGCCTTTGGCCAACTAGCTCAGGGCAGAATTCAAATCTCCTGATAGTGCATGTAATTGATGGAACCCAAGTCATGTCTCAAACCCTAGCTGCAAGGAAGTCTTGAGTTTCTAGCTCTCTCACCTCTCCAGTACAGGAAGGCTCACCAAAAGGAGTTAGAATAGATACTGTTAGTGTCCATCCATAGGATCCACTACAGGAACTTTTAGAGCTCGTGTGACCCAATCTCCTCAGGTTTGGGGTGAGAAAGGTAAAACCCAGACAGTTTTTGTTGAGTTGCTCAGAGTTGTTCATAGCAAAGCCCAACCCAAGGATCCTTACTGTTTCAGCTGCACTATCCAGTGTGGTAGCCAGAGTCAACATGTGGCTTTGATGCTTTAGCCATTAGAGTTGACAGTCTGACATTAAGGAATCAAGAGCTATTTCTCACAATGTGAGACACAGTATGGGCTTCATTCCACCACCCTCTCCCCCATATCATGCCCAGACCCCTGGACCTGTCCTGAGGGAAGTGTAAGCACAGGTTTTGCAGACAACAGACCACATGCAAAATCTCAGCGTGGGCCCCTACAAGTCATGTGGCACAGGCAGGTTACATCCCCGAGCTGCAGTTTCTTCTTCTGGGTTATAGGGATATATTCCCTTCATCATCTCTGCATTTGAGGTTCTCCGTTCTGCCATGTAGAGGAGTTGCAAACCATAAGGAACCAAGAGAGGAATCTGAATTCCGAAGGGAATTGGGGAAATGTGCTTAGCATGTTTTGATCATTCAAGCATCACAGATGCGTCAGTGGAAATCTTCTTGTCCGGAAGGTACCCTTGGACTCAAAGTATCCTCCCACAGGAAATAGGACCATTAATTTAATGAACTTGTCAGGTGGAAGCATCAGCAAAAAATAAGTTCTTCTTGTTGCTGTTGTTTTTTCTCTAGAAGTTTGGCAGGTAAGTAATCGTAGCCAGCTGTGAAGTTGGTCAGAGGGCCTGCCAAAGCCCCTGCCTCCCTGGATGTTTCTGAAGTTTTCAGCAGCCACAATACAATGATTGGTTTGTTGTAGCTGCAGAGAGCTGTTTTTTAGAAGAACTCGAGGGGAATTTTACATATTTTAAAAAAATTAATTAATTAATTTTTTGTCCTTTTTGAGACCGGCCGCACCGCGCTCAGCCAGTGAGCGCACTGGTCATCCCTATATAGGATCCGAACCCGCGGCGAGAGTGCTTCTGCACTCCCAGCGCCGCACTCTCCCGAGTGCGCCACGGGCTCGGCCCTACTTTGGGAATTATTTGCTTTTTTCTGTTATTTATTTTTCCTTTGTTATTTAAATGTGAAATTATCTTGCTTATACCATTGTTTTAAGAATATCAATACTTACTCTTTAATAACAATTTAAAAATTTCCTCTTTCTCCCTATACATATATATCTAATAATAATAATCTAATAATAATAATAATACTCCTTGTCTCTTGTCCCATCCCTTCACTTATTCCTTATTATTAGGCCAGTAGCAAAAATGTACTTAATTTACCAATTTACAAGAAGGAAGATCCTGCAAAAAGCAGGACAACGAGCAGAAAAGCATCACAGGGGGGGCTGGAGAATCCCTTTCCCTCCATTTTTATTGCTCTGAGTTAATTTCTAGACTGATGTCATTTCCTGCCCTCTACAGTAGTTTCCCCATTTCATTAATAAGCATTTTGCAAATTGTTAATTTTAGATTAAGGGTGAGACTTAAGCTTTTTCAGAAGGTAGCATGGTGTAAATATAACCCCTGGCAGGTCTGGAGCAGTACCCTATAATGAAATACATTAATAATGTATGTGTAAAGACACATGAATATTGACACTAAATGGGATAAAGTTTGTGCATATTTTCATATCAGCTTGAGTCAGATCTCATTGCCGAGGGAGATAGGAGAGAATGCTGGTTTTCAGGATTTTTTGGATTTTTCTTTTTGGATTACAGAGCTGTCTTTGGGTGAAGAACTAGGGTTTCACATCTCACTGAAGGTTAGTTCCCTTTTCCTTCAATCAAGAGAGAAAAGTTCAAAAGCAAATAGAGAAACAAGGGATTTTGACCCATTACCTTCTATTTAGGATCACACAATTCTGGAGCTGATCTAACTAATATAAAACTTATCCAACACCAGGTCCTTTTAAGTTGCTTTCCTTATTTAATTCCTTAGTTTATTTCCAAAAGGCAAATATCATTGTTTTCCACATTTTACAGGTGATGAAATTAAGGCTTAGAAAGGTTAAATAACTTGCTTACATCCCCCAGATTGTAAGTGGTGGAGTAGGAATTGAACTTTAGAAGTTGGGAAACAGACCCTGCTTTTAGCTTCTTATGCTGCTGAAGAGATCGTCTGATTACCATTTTATTATTTTTACAGATAGGGAAATTGTGACCTAGGGAAGTTAAGTGACATCCCACATCACACAACTAGCCAGGTCTAGGTTTTTCTTTGATCCTTCAGCATTTCTTGTCTCTCCATTCCATGATTATTTCATAACTAACATAACTAAGAGGTAATTAAGTTTGGTCTACAACTTGTAGAGAGTGGAGTCACAAGGCAAATTTGGTTCATGCTTTTTTGAACTTTTAGGAGGTAGAGTGTTAGCTATAATCTGTGTAAACATAATTAAAGTGGCCTGGTGAGCAGACTTATGATCTGGTGAGGGAGAACCGGTCCTCTGTCTCACAGGACATCATTCCGGGAATCAGAAGGGTCTTCGGTATAATGCAGCCCATCCTGGGAGAGAAACGTAGAAATGTGGCAGATCTGGTGTTCTAGAGAGAATGTGATATGTCTATTACTGGTCCAGTGAATCTATTTCTGCTTTACAAATAACCACAAATTTAGTAACTGAAAATAATTTATTACTGTATCTTCCACTTTATGGCATGACTGGGCTCAGCTAGGTGGCTCTTGCCTGGGGTTTCTCTTGAGGTTGCAGTCAGATGGCAGCTTGGGCTGGAGTCTTCTGGGGCTTGCGTGGGCTGGACATCCAAGATGGTTTGTCTACTCACGTGGCTGGCAGGTGATCTGTGAACTGCCTATTGCCCCTTACCTATTCCAGCTGCTTTGATTGTATGGTTCTACCAAAATTCTTCAATAAGTCCCTATTGATGGACATGAAGGTAGTTTCTAGATTTTTTTCTGTTTCAGACCAAATTTCAAGGCACGAGTCATGTGAAATATACTTTTTGGGATAAATTTCATATTCAGGAATTTATCCTACAAATATCCCTTCCTTTCTGAGAAGTGAAATAGTCTGGCAGGAGCTGGCTTCATCAGCCATGGCCTTTTGCCATTTAATCAACCTTATGTCTTTCAACAAGGTTCTCTTAAGGCTTTGAATATAATTCGTTCATGTCTGGTGGTTGGATTGGTCATAAGGGTGGCAAGCAGTGCTTCATGGATTTGAGGGTGCATCTCAGGGTGAATTCCCTAAGTGAGCTACTTTGTGGTGACTCAGTTTTCCGTGCTGTGAAATGGGAATGTATGTGAAGATGGAGAAATGGGAAAATTGCCTTTGCTGAGGGATACTGGGGGAATTTCTACTTTTGCTCTAAGAAAATCAGAGGAAAGGTGCCCTTGGGAATGAGGCACCCTCAGTCTCCAGCGCCTTCTCCCCATTCCCATTTTCTATCCTCCCCCTTTTGTTTGTTTGTTTGTTATTTTGGTTTTGATGGCTGGCTGGTGTAGGGATTCAAACCTTTGACCTTGGTGTTATAACACTGTGCTCTGACTACCTGAGAACAAGTCAGCCAGCCATCCAGTTTTATTATTTATTTTTATAAGGGGATCTTAACCCTTGGCTTGGTGGTATCAGCACCGCACTCTCCCCAGTGAGCCACAGGCCGGCCCCAGCTGTCCAGTTTTAAAAAGGTTTCTGTATCTTGGTCAGATGATCTGATGGCTCTGCACTCCCTTAAATTGTCAGTAATCTCCTTTCCCTGTACCCTTCAAGATTTTATTCTTTTCAGGCAAATAATGCCAGTGATTTGAGATTTTTATTCTGGACTGTAACAAAAGGTACCCATATTACATGCAGAGCATTTTAAAAATAGGAATTTACAGGGCCGGCCCATGACTCACTTGGGAGAGTGTGGTGCTGACAACACCAAGTCAAGGGTTAAGATTCTCTCACCGGTCATCTTTAAAAAAAAAAAAAAAAAAAGGAATTTACCCAAAATATTAAGCAATATCAGGTTTGAATTGTGGTTGTCAAGTCCTGAGGCACATTCTACACAAATTTTAAAAGACAGTTCTAGCTCTTTACACATGTTTAATTGGTGTTATCATGATCCATTATCTATGTTCTATTTCACTAGCCGGTCACTGTCACTACCTCTCAATTGACCTTTACCATGTATAGACTTGGCCTTGGGAAGCTCAGCTAGTCTTTTTACATTTAGTCTTTTCACATTTCTTCCAGGGAGGCAATGACCAGAATGGGGACTAGTGGACAAGGAGGAGACCGTGACCCATCCTGGTGATAGGAAAGCCCTGGGCACAGCAGGTCTCCTTCAGGCTGAGGGCCAGGCCCTACCCCTTTGGGGAGGCAGGGCAGAGGTGAGACAGTAGCAGCTCTGGGGTGTGAGGCAGTTGGGGGCCAGGACAGCCACCCAACTGGGTCATCAAGTTCAGCCCCTGTGGCTGCCCTCTTTTGTCTTCCAGTGGCTCCCTCTTGTCCTCTGTTTATATTTCACCTCCATTAGGGTCCCCAACGTAGACCCCGTAGGGGACCCTGCCCTTCTCTGCTGCTTCTACTCTCTTCTTTAACTGCTTTTTGAGGCTCAGGCTGGCCATGCCAAACCATGCACAGTTCTCTGTTTCCCACTGTCCTCTCCTGGAGTATTCTTTGCCATGTCCCCTCTCTTCCTCCTTATCTTTACCTGGCTCAGGAGCTCACTTCCTTTGCAATCATCTTCCCTAGCATTCCACGCCCAGGGTAGGTACCCTCCAAGGTGCCCACTGAACCCTGGGCTTCTCAGATGTCAAGGGCTTGTTGACTTGTCTGCCCTGCTCTGGACTGTGGCAGCTTGTCGGGGACAAACCGTCTTGGTGACTGTACAGCCTCCAGCTCTGAGAACAGGGCTTATCACAGATCAGGCACTTGTCACTGTTGGTTGAGACAAATTAAGCTCTGAGCAACTGCGAATGAACTGGTGGGTGAGGAAACCCTGCTCTGGGGTTGCATGCCTCGCCTGAGTTTCTTTGCGTCCTGCCACCTGCCCCAACTGCCTGTCAACACACCCTGACTGCGCACTGGCCCCAGGCTAGGCTTGGGGTGTGGGGCTAGGAAGGCAGGAATGCGAACAGACACTTGCTGACTGTGGGTGCTGTGTTGAGGAAACCAGATGAACTCAGGACAGTGCGTGTGTGATGAACCCTCCGGAACGAGATGGAATGAAGTACGGACGCTGTGAGGGCTCACGCTCTAGCTTTCCTTCTCAAGCATAGTGAATGGGCCAGTGCGGTGGCATCTCCTCAGTGCTGGTCAGACCCCACCAGACCTCCTGAGTCAGAACCTGTATCTTAACCGGACCCCCAAGGCATGCATGGGTGGGCACACTGGGTCTGAGAGGCACTGGTCCAAGGCGGACAGTGAACGGTGTGGGCGTGGGCTGCAGCATTTGGAAAAGGCTGCGTCAGCAAGGGAGTGGTTGAGCTGGGTCTTGGTGGAGGGCAATGCCCAGGGTGGATGGAAGGAGGTGGGTATTTGAGGCTGGGAGAGTGTGGAGCCAGGAAGGGAGCAGCTCTCCTTGCTAATGATGTTTGTGTGAAAATAAAATGCCTTTTTATGAACAGAATTTGGCAGAGCAATTGGATTCATCTTCTAAACAATCTGATTTGGTAACCTCTGAGTGCATCAAATTTTGATATTTTTCATCTCATAGATATAAATTCAGTTTTCTCCCTTGAGGCAGCAAAAGTGCTTGAAAGAACACCGGACGGTGAATCCAGAAACAGGGATTTGGTTATGGTTTTGCTGATCACGAAGCAATGGGTTCCTAACCGACTCACTTCCCAAAGACATATTCTATTTGTTAATGATTTTGTGGGTCAGAAACTGGGACATGGCTCGGCTAGACTAGACAATTCTACTCTGGGTAGCATTGGCTAGGGTCACTCAGCTGGTGGCAGCCTTGGACTGGGCTAGAAGGTCCAATGAAGCTTTGTTCATATCTGGCATCTCAGCGCTCCTCCACATAGCCTCTGGTTCTTCACATGGCTAGCTTGGGCTTCCTCACAGCATGGTGGCCTTGGACTTCTCACATGGCAGCTGGCTTCCATAAGGGAGTAGGTAGAAGCTGCAAGGTCCCTTAAGACTTGGAACTGACACATCATTGCTGTACTTTATTGGTCCCAGTGGTTGTAAGCCCTACCCAGATTCCAGGGGAGGGAAAATAGTCTCCATCTCTGGGTGTGTGGAGCAGCATGCAGGTATAGGGAGGAAGGAATTGATGGTGGCCATTTTGGGGGACTATCCGTGACAGGTTCCATGATGTCATCAGGACCCAGACTCCTTTCTTCTGCTCCCCCATCCTCAGCAATTGCTTCCACCTTGTGGTCCAAGGTGACGTGGAGCTCTTGTCAGCAGGAACCATACCTCTCCCTACAAAGAGATTTCTGTCTCATTGGCCAGGTAGTCACATGGCCATGAGTTGTTGTAAGGCCATTGTAAGGCAGTGTGCCCAGCCAGAAGTCAGAGGTCTGTTCTAAGGTAGAAGGGGAGAATGGACATTGGCAGGACCTGACAGTTGTCATTGGCAACAACAAAGCCAAAATGGGCTTAGAATTGATATGGAGCAGAAGTGACAAGCAGGCTAAGCCCAGAGACACAGGGAGGTAGGTCTCCTGAGTAAGCCCACTGGAATGTGCCCGCCTGCACTGGGACCCTCATGGCCTCTCTCTGCTCCCAGTTCACCACAGGCATATGCAACGACGCCGTGGTTCACAGCTGCGACTTATGCGGCAAGGGTTTCCGCCTGCAGCGCATGCTCAACCGTCACCTCAAGTGCCACAGCCAGGTAAAGAGGCACCTGTGCACCTTCTGTGGCAAGGGCTTCAACGACACCTTCGACCTGAAGAGGCACGTCCGCACGCACACAGGTGAGGAAGGGGGTGTGTGCCCTGCTCTCGGTTATGTTTTTCTGGCCGAGAGCACCTGGTCTTTTCTCTCCAAAGAACCAAGTCAAAAATGTGGCACAGTGTGGCATCTTTAGAAGGATCACAGGACGGGGCCCTTGGAGCCAGCCCATATGAGTTCACCTCCTGACTCTGCTGCCTACCAGCTGTGTCACCTTGGGCCAGGCAAGCCACTTCCTGTAGTATGTTTTTTCCAGGTAGAATGGGGATGGTGATATTAGTTCTCATGAGGCTCAAGCACATCAGTGGCTGGAGGTATTGGAGACTACGATGCACAGCACAAAGGCTGGGGGTGTCATAGTTCAGCCCCTTGGTCTTGGCTGCTAGAATGTCATTCTCATGGTCCCACTGCAAGTACTTTGTGCTTCTTTCTTAGGAAGTAAGCCTGTCTCAGAATGGCATAATGCTCCTCCTAAGAGATCAAAAGAAGAAAACGCTCAGCTCACTTACAGTCGACCTGAGCCTCCTACTTGAGCCTGGCAGGCAAGCATCTTCCTCTCCTTGGGGCTCCCTCAGTTTCCTGGCTTATGAAGTATGGATCTGGGTGCTCACCAACTTCAGTCCTGGGGGTGCCCTTTGGTCTCTCAACCCATCTGATTGGTCAGGAGCCTCATGACCTTTATCTTAGAAATATCTAGCCTCCAGGCTTCTCTGCTTGAGGTCAACAGTACACACCTTTGCTAGAGTGATCCCTTGAGGAGAAGTCTAAGGATGCCATTTCTCAACTAGTAAACCTCCAACTCTGGGCAGAATGAAATCGAGACTTCTCATCTCTCATTTTGATGGGATTCATGTAAAGCCTCTCACAATCTGGGTCCTTATCCTATCCCATCCCATCCCATCCCATCTCATCTCATTTCAACCCATCCCATTCTGTCCCATGCGATCCCCCCAGGCTGCCACCCACCCTCATGGAATTTGCTATATGTGTCCCCCTGATACCTCAAGCCCTTTCAGGGTTTAGGATATCCTCTGGCATTTTGGTAGGGATGGGAAAATGCCCACTCCTCCCTGCAGATGGGACTCCAGCTACTCAGCCTCCATATAGGGCTCCTTGTAGGTCTAATGCATTCTCTCTTCTTCTGTACTTTTTTTTGTGCTTTATAGTTCTCAGAGTACTGGCCATGAGCTGCCTCTCTGACCTGGGAAGAGTGTCTTCCACCTCAGAGAGTGGGCTGGCATACTAAAAGGTTTCTTTTCTTTTCTTCCTTTTAAGAAACTTTCTAAAGTGAACTCTTCACTGAAGTGTACCATACTTGTACATCCAGAAAAGTGCACAGATCATAAGTGCCCAGATCAGTGACTTTAGGAATTTTTACAAAGTCAACACACCCATGCAACTAGTGCCCAGACCAGTAAACAAAATATCTCCAGCCCCCAGGAGTTACTACCCCCCTCCCAGTCATTCCCTCCTTCCCTCCAAGGAGTACTATGGTGACTCGTAACAGCATAAATTACTGTTGCCTGTGTTTGAACTTGATATAAATGGAATCCTATAATGTGTACTCTTTTGGGACTGGCTGTAAGCCTTCTTTTTTTTAATCCCTAGTACCAGTGAATCTCTGGTAGAACTTTGACCTCTGCGGGGCCAGGCTGGTAGATAGGTTGGGGTGGGGAGAATGCTTAGGGAGTGGTGTGGTGGCGGAGAGTCCAGGAGGGGATGGAAGGTCCTAAGGCTGTCAATGGACCCACGGAGTGGCTGCAAAGCCGGGCTTGTAGACAGCCTACACGCAAGGCAGGAGGGGTGGAACCACTCGTTAAGTCATTTGTCATTGGTTGTTGCCCTGGAGGGTTTCTTGCTCTTTGTCTCTCTCTGAAGATGTCTTGGAGGGTGTGGCCTGTTTATTCTGCTGCTTGCCTGGGGGACTCTGTAGTCACTCCCCGGACCCTGGCCTCTAGGACAAAGTGGAGGGACTCAAGGAGCGTGGCTGGCTGTCGGTACTTTCAGGTGGAGTGAACACTGAGCTGACGGGATTGCCTCATCTGTGCTTGAGTTAACATGAGGGGACTGGTGGCTTCTCGGAGAAGAGAATGTAAATGGAGTCAGTCACATGGTAGTTGAGAACTTCACATCTGAGCTAGCTGACTGTGAGACTTTGTCTAAATTACTTATCCTTCCACCTTAGTTTTCCCATCTCTGAAATGGGCATGAAGATTTTAATACCTATCACCTAAAGGGATGGTTGTGCAGTTTGGGAGCACAGGTTGCATATAAAGTGCATTGCACATTGTAGGTGCTTAGTAAATCTTCACTATGATTAGTAGTAAAAGTTGCCGCGATTGGTGGAGGTTTCCTGAGGACCTGGTGTGTGACAGGCCCTAGGACTCCCCTCTGTGCTAGTGGAGATCTCAGCCGATGTAGGGAGAAATAATGCCAACATTTGGCTGTGACCCAAATGAAACAGCAGATGTGGCAGACAGAAGTGACACATGCCAGTGGGGAGTCCTGGAAGTGTATGTTTTTGACGACGTACCAGGGAGGTCTCTCAGAGGAGATGGCCTTTCAGCTGGGCCTTGAAGGACGAACGAGAGTTCCATGGCCGGAGCGGAGGAGGGAGGGCACTGCACGTGGGGCGTGTCTTCATTTGGGTTGCCCCAGAAGCAGGTGCTGACACAAGGATTCAGGTATGAGCAGCGATTTGGGGATGACCCCAGGAGGTACAGTGAGGGAGTGGGGGGAGCATTTCGGGGCTGGGGGGAGACAGCCAATAAGAGTGTGTTAATAATGATGGATTGTCACTGTGGGCAACTGGGCTCAGTCCCGCTGGGGAGCCTCTGGAGAACCATATGGAATGCACCCAGGTTGCTCGAGGAGTGAGGAAGCTGGGGCATTGCTCTATGAATCTCCATCCTTCCTCGCTTGGGGGTCCATCCTGGGACCCTCAACTCCTAGGCAGTTCTGCTGTTCACCTGCAGCCCTTTGCAGGCCCGTCGTGCTTCCTGGGGAACATCCTCAGACAGAGAGATGCAGGAACTATCTGAGATGACCTGGCAGGGCGCCGACAGGGTCTGTCCCAGGGTGGCCTGAGAAGGGTGGCTCGGCAGAGACTGGGAGACTCTTCAGCAGGTAACAAGCTACGCATGGTCACTGTCCTTCATGCCAGGCCCTCAGCATTTAGCCTGTCATCTCAAACAATCCCAAGGAGTTGGTGCTGTGATTACCCCATTTTAAAGATGAGGAAACCAGTCTCAGGGAGATCAGAGAACCCCATAAGTGAGGGAGTTGGGAACCATGACTGGCTGGTCCCGACGTTCATGTTGTTTTGTCTTCTACAAAGTCCCCTTTGCCTCTCAGTGCCTTCCTCAGCATTATCCCCGAAGCAGGGACCTTGCCAGCCTGCCTCATTGCAGTTTCTAGAAGCCTTCTTGCTTCTGGAGGAAGGTGAGATAAAGGGAAACTCAGACCTAGCACCAAGCACACACTCCAGCTTGGAGTTTAGCGGGTTGCAGAAGAGCCTGTGAGTGTGCGTGTTCAGTGATGCCAAGATGTCCTCTGCCCACAGAGTGAGCAAGAAAGGGGCGGTCTACACCCTTGACCCCTGGCCTGAGGTCCTCAAGTCTCCATCTCCTGCTCCTCAAAGGTGACAGTTGTAGTGACTCTTATGTGGGTGCCGAAAATTATTTAAGTTGGTTAATAAAAATATCTTCCACCTGACACTTTCCCAAAGTGCTTCACACAGTTTATCCTGTTAGGGGAAAGGCTAATGCTTAGGAGGCACTTAGGATGCGTTGTAAGCATAAATAAGCCACTAGATTTCAAAGACTTACTGCAAAAGAAGAATGTAAAAATATCAAATCTCAGTGTGGATTTTATGTTGAAATTGTTAATATTTTGGACATACTGAATATTTTCAATATGAGGGGTTTTCAAAAAAGTTCGTGGAAGGATTCATATTATCTTTTTTTTGCAGCTGGTTGGTAGTGAATCTGAACTCTTGACCTTGGTGTTATCAGCATCACACTCTAACCATATTATCTTTTAATTCAATTTTTTTGTGAACTTTTTGAAGTAATTCAGTATATTGAATAATTTGAATACATTGAGTTAAACTATATCATTAAAATTATTTTCACCTGTTTCTCCTTGTTTTAATGAGGCAGTTATAAACTTAAATTGTAAAATGGCTGGCTTTTCAATTTCTATTGAACAGTGCTGATTAAGAGAATTGAAATGTACAGAAAACCATTTAAAAACTTTTCATCATAATTTTGACTCTTAAAGTGATCAACAAAAAGAATTATGGAATGGGCTGGCTCGGTGGCGCACCCGCCGAGGGTTCGGATCCCATGTGGAGACCAGTTCCCACTCACTGGCTGAGCGCGGTGTGGGCACAACACCGTGGGTTGCGATCCCGTTGCCGGTCCCCGGTATGGGCGCGACACCGAGGGTTGCGATCCCGTTACCAGTCAGTAAAAAAGACAAAAAGGAAAAAAAAGAATTATGGAAATGTCTTGGACCTACCGTATTTTTTTTTTTTTTTTAAAGACGACCGGTAAGGGGATCTCAGCCCTTGACTTGGTGTTGTCAGCACCACGCTCAGCCAGTGAGCTAACCGGCCATCCCTATTAGGATCCGAACCCGTGGCCTTGGTGTTATCAGCACCACACTCTCCTGAGTGAGCCACGGGCCGGCCCTAGCCCTGACTTATTTTCTGATGGAGAGGTGCCTCCACTTGATAGTGGGCAAACAAGGAGCAGGGCTTGCTGGCACATTGGCTGGTAGCACACAGAAAAGGAATCCTAGCTCTGGGCTGCCTTGTTGCTGTGAGCTGGAGGCACAGGCCAGTCCTGCCATATTTTTAGCTCTGTACAAAAGGGACAGTCATGGGCCGGCCCCGTGGCGCACTCGGGAGAGTGCGGCGCTGGGAGCGCAGCTATGCTCCTGCCCAGGTTCGGATCCTATATAGGAATGACCGGTGCGCTCACTGGCTGAGCGCGGTGCGGGCTACACCAAGCCAAGGGTTGCTCCCTTACCGGTCACGAAAAAGACAAAAAAAAAAGGGACAGTCAGCAAACATTTGGGGTTCTCAGGCATTGCTTTAATTCATGTGATTCAACCTCACTGGTTCCAAAAGACCTCACCAGAATTTGGTTGGTATTTAGTCTTGCCTTTGATTGAGCCGTGAATGTTGGATTGTTGCTGTTGCCTGTTATAAGTAAATGTTGTATTTAGGTCAGAAACAAAGATATAGGCACTTAACATAAATACGACAGACAGTTGAGTGAGGGGGGTATGTTTACTTACAATCCAATTAGACCAGGCCATGACCAATTTACAGACTTACCTGGGATCCCAGGACCCTTCTTTGGAGAATTGTAGCTACGGTGTTGATGAGGTAGGCAAAGACGGTGAGATAAAGAGTCAGGGTTAATCCCCATCCCCACCCCCACTCTTCCTATGGTCTGCAGCTACTGAGGAGCAGGGCATCTAAGGAAAGATGCGAAACACTAGGAATTATCTTGAAAACGATCCAGGGAAACCAGAGCCTGAAACTGTCTGACATTAATATCCAAGCAGATGAAAGAAAAGATTAGGACTTCTTTTTTTGGATATGAGTAAATCAGAGAGGGGTGTGTGTGTGTGTGAGAGAGAGAGAGAGAGATGGGCCTTAGTCAAGTGATGTCTGACTGAAAGAGAAAGATCTACCTAACAGAAAACTCCATAACATTTTGTGAAAACTGCATCAGCAAACAATGGCTATTTTCAATCCAAATTGTCTTAGGTCGGGTTCCCTGGAAGCAGCTTCTTATCAAATGATATATTGAGGGAGGGCTCTCAGAGGAACCTGTAAGGGAGGGAGGGAAGCGGGACAGGAAGACGGAGCTGAGCAGGGGGCGGTGTCAGCTGGAGTCTAGCCTCAGCCTCATCCCTGGACTGTGAATGGCACACCAGAGTCGACCTGTCTTCGCCCGTTTCAGGCTGAGGGCTGCGTCTCCCCGGGGCAAGGGAGGCATACCCTGCTCGGCATTTGGGAGGTCAGTTGCCCAGTGTCCATTCCATGGAGAAGGGGACAGCCAGGAGCTGTTAGCTGCCAACACACAGGACAGCTGGCGATGTGCACTGGGCCAGAAAAGGGGTCTGGATGGGGAACCAGCAACTTCCGCTACAGACATAATAGAGGGAGTTTCTGTATTTCAGTGACATTGACAGGATCACCGGGGCCAGTGTGGGAGATTATGGCTGTGGACCCACCACAGGTCAAAATAGAGAAGGGGCATGAGCTTTAAAGAAATGAATATTAGGAGGCTGGCTGGTTAGCTCAGTTGGTTAGAGCATGGTGCTAGCAACACCAAGGTCAAGAGTTCAGATCTTTAAAAAAAAAAAAGAAAGAAATTTATGTATATTTTGTTCACAGCCCGTGAAAAACATCATGGGCTTGTTTTACAGAATATTCTTTTGGATTTATTTTAGTGTTTTAGGTTGAACCAGCTGGGATGCTTCCTAAGAATGGTTATCTGTGAAGTAAATGATTTGCTTTTGCTGGGGGGTCGGGGAGGGGAGGTCTGTATTTTAGAGAGAAAATCATAACCAACACTTCCTGTGCCAGGCTGTGCATTAAGTGTCCACACCCTCACTGCTCAAAGTGTGGCCTGTGGACCGCCAGCACCAGCAGCACCCGGGAGCTTGCTGGAAATGCAGAATTGTACTTACCGAGCACCATGTGTCAGGCTTATCATTCAAGTACAGCATTTATTGAAAGTATTTTATTTTTCTCTTTCATAAAATGTCTACTTATTCTGTAAGAGACTTCAGACAATATAAAAAGCTATAGAAAAGAAAGTGTAACTGTAACCATAAACAGTTGACAAGGATACACATATCTCTGGGGTTCCCACTTCAATCTTTGGGGGTCATGTGGCCCACGGAGGTAATAAACCCGTGTTGGTTATAACTTTACAACTGCGCTGGAATAAGAGTCAGCTCAAGGCACCTGCCATTCCTGTGGAAGCTTCTGAGTTCCGTAGGGAGAAGCTGAAGAATTCCGATTCGAGGTCAGGGAGGTGGGGTGGGGGAGGGTGTTGGTCAAAGCTGCAGCGTTGGCCCTGCCTGCTGGGACGTCCTCTTACCTTATCTTCCATCAGAGGCTACATTGAGTGGGAGAGAAGGCAAACAAATCCCATCTTGATTGAAGACGAGAAGACAATGGTGTCTTTGTTTGACGCCTGAAGGGAAGGATTGACTGGAGTGGGAAAAATGCAGATTGGGAGAAGTTTGGAGTGAGGCAGATGGAGGAAAAAAAGTAACATAACCTCTGCCCCTCGGGCCTGAACTCCGTCTCCTGGAATTGCCTTGTGCAGCTATCAGACCTCTCATCACTCTTATTTTTTATTTTTATTTTATCTTATTTTTTAGCTAAAAAAGTAATATACTCATATGGGAAAAAATGAAAGAAAAAAAAACAAGCCTTCCTCCGCACACCAAGCCTCAGTTCTACTCTTGAAAGCGAAACACCATTCAGTTTTTTTCCCAGAAGATTTAAATGCACATTGCTTTTTTATGTGTAGTATATATCTTGGAGATTTTTTTGTGTTTGCACAGGTAGACATGACTCACTCTTTTTAATAGTTGTCAGAATATTTCTTAATATGAAATCATGACAGAATTTTCAGTATGGGGCCACCATCCTTTTCCCATTTCCCATTGGATGACACTTGTATTCCATTTGCAGGTTTCTTTTCTGTCTTCCTTCCGCCCTTTTTTTAATTTCAGGTAACACTACCACGAATTTTTTTTTTTTTTTTTTTGATGGCTGGCTGGTAGCAAGATTGAACTGTAGACCTGGTGTTATCAGCACCATCCTCTAACCAACTGAGCTAACTGGCCGGGAATACTCTTGTATGTCCTTTCCCTAATTGTGTGAGTCTTTCTGTAGGATCATTTCCCTGCAGTGGACTTGTGGGCCAAAGGGTAGACACACTATGATTTTTTATGGGCGTTGCCAAATTGCCTTTTGAGGAGGTTGCCCTAAATGTCCACTCCCACAAGGAGGCCTGTAAAAATCTTGCTGAAGTTCACATTTGGATAAAGTTCAATAAAGGAGCAATTGAGCTATAGCAAGGAAAGCAAGCCGAAGTTTCCAATAATGAGGAATTTTCTCTAGGGATGTGTGATATGAAGCTTGATTTGCTATTAGGAGCAGAAAATTTAAAAAGACATTCTTTTTGATAACCCAAGAAGCATTACTTTTTGGACTAGGTAGTGCAGGTCTGTGGTGCACCATTCAAAAGGTAAGGGACAGTGAAGGGGAAGTTTCTTCTCTTCGTCAGCCATCTAGTGACCACACTTTTAAAAATTATTATCCCTTTTTTGTGAAATAAATAATGCATACAAAAGTGCATATAAATACAAAAAGTTTACATATAGGTTCAGTTTAAAGACAAATACAGGGCCTGGCTGGTAAGCTCACTTGGGAGAGTGGTGCTGGTAACCTGAAGGTCATGGGCTCAGATCCTCAAACCGGCCAGCCACCAAAGAAAAAAAAAAAGATAAATACAAAATACTCATGTACTCACCAGCCAGCTCACTTGCATATGCTAAGCTAGCTTAGAAGCACTTGAAGCTGTATCCTATTGAGAACTTAGTATTTGTTGGGTCCTTTGCATGTGATATCTCGGTTAATTCCCAGAGGTGGGTATGAATATTATCCCCATTTTTCAGGTGAGGAAACTGAGCCTTGGAGGAGCTAAGCAATCTGCCCATGGGCTCAGTTAATGAGTGGCAGATCTGCAAGGCCTGGCTCTTCAGTGGCCTTGGACTCTGGCACTCATGTAGGTGTCAGTAGGTTAATGATGTCTGGCTCATGGATAGCACTTTTCAGTTCCCACATCCCACTTCAGATGTGGGCAAGATTAGCCTTTGCTTGAGAGCACAAAGATGGGTGAGGCTTCAATGTTGGGGGGACTTGGCATCAGTCTTCTTGCCCAGGGCTCCTCTCTGGCCACCTTTGTCCACCTGAGTGCATGGGGGATAGGGGTTCTCCAGAAGGGAGGGGATTGTTCTCAAGGGGGCTGCCTGCACCAATGACTGAGGGGTGAATGGTGATGTTTACATGGGGCAGGAGCTCTGGAGTGGGCAGTAGTGCATTTTTGCAAAAGCCAGAAGCACCATAACTAGAGCTTTCAGGGCCTGCCGTCTCCTTTCCATCTCAGTGTCTGCAAGTCACACATCCTCCAAGCCAGGCTCAGATCCTAACCCCTCCCTGGAAAACCCCCCATGCAGGTGTCACCCCCATTCTCTGTTGTCCGTATGATACAGGGCTCTGGAATCTCCTGGCCTTTGATAGCCAGCCTTGCTGGGTGCTCTGCCTGTAGAAGATGCTCAGGAGAGGTGTTGAGTGAAGAAAGGAAGGAGAGACCACCCTGTGCACACTGGGCTTAGTCGTATCATGACTGGCCTCTCCCAGAGCGCAGATCACCTTCCAGATCACCTTTGAGAGTGGGGACCTCCACGAGTAGGATTGGAAACATCCATATCTGGGAATCCAGAAGTTTGTTGCATTCAGGTTAAAGCCTGATGTAAGTGTGCTGGTTTCCCCATATTTTTAGTTTGGATGTTTTAAAACAGCAGCGGGCTATTTCCAACAACTATTGAAAGCAGCAACCGGTCTCTGACTGAATTTCTGTTTTGATGAGTGATAGGTCTGAAATCAGGTTTGCTGCTTGATCTACCAGGGATGGTGAGAGCCAGCTACCAGCAGCCACAGTGGCCCAGAAGGCCACTAAAATGCAAAGTTTGCATTACAGTGCGAACAGGATAGCTAATGCGAGCATATTGCTTAGGAGAAAAGTCTATGGCCCTTAACTTTGTGGAAAACTAGTCCCCAAGATGTGACCTCTCTTTCCCAGGGCCAGTAGCGTTCATCCATTTATTCAATATTTTGATTTTTAAAATATTGCCTTAAAATATTCTTTATTTTGATTGGTGAGTTTTTTGTTGTGCCGTTAAATTTGGTGCATAGAGCCACGGTTAGTGTGAAAGTTGTTATTATTAATGCCGGCAGGCAGATTGAGATGGCAAGTGGTGCAGAAAGGGATGCCAGCCCTTCTCTCCACTGCTTCACGCTTACATTTCAGAATGTGCCTTTCTTCAGAACGGTTTTCTTGCTGGTTTTCTCATGTGGCTGCACCTTAGAGTCTCCTGGGGAAGCTTTTTAAAATTATCTTGCTCAGTCCACACCATAGCGATTAAATATATTTTTTAATCTTTTATATATATAAACACACATATATGTATATGTAATTTGTAGAAAATGTCAAAAATTCACAAGAAAGTGGACATTTGGGACCGGGGAAGGAGGGATGCGTGGGTTGAAAGAGGGATTTTTATTTTTTGTTTTTTGATTTAATTTATTTTTTTACCTTAAACGTGGGAGTATATTACTTTTAGATTTAAACAACTAGTTACTTTTTTTAAAATGTAGAAGTAAAAATGCAGCTTCCTAGCCCCAGCCCTAGTGCCTGGGATCTCTGAGGCAGGGCATCGGGGATTCCTCCAGCTGACAGCCAGCCCTCTTCTCCGTGGGCCCTAAGGTGGCCTGACAGCCAGAGCGGTGGCCCCTTCCTGCTCTACCTGCCCTCAGTACCATACTCCCCCTCTCCTGGGCTTCCTTGCTTATGTGACATGTGCCTCCTTTACAGCCATAATCCTCTTCTGTAGAGCATAAGTCAGATGTTACTATGATTATTTCTTAATTTTGTTTATTTCCCTGCAACTACTTAGTGCAGTACTCTGCCCACAACAACTGCCCAGTAAAATTTGCTGATATGCTGTACTGGTAGAATGTCCTTAGAATTTGTCATGTGAGATTTAGGCTTAGCATGTTTGCTTCTGTCGCAGACTGACCCCAACCTTCTTTTTGATTGTGAGGCTCTTGTCAAGCTGCCGGCTAGAGGGGCGGCTTTTGCTGGTGGATGGCACTGAGCTGGGTGTTGTCTGAGGTCTCTATCCTGTCACTAACTTACCTGACTCAGGCAAGGCCAGAACCAGGATCTTGCGACCTTAACCCCCCAAATCCAGTTCAAACATTAAAATATCCAGGGGCATTTGTTAAAAATACAGGTGCCTGATCCTTACCCCAGGTGCACTGAATTGGTCTTAAGAGAAATAAATTAAGGTTTTGGTAAGCTATCCAGGCGATTCTTAGGTTCCGGCAAGCATGCAAAGTTCTATCCAAGCTCATCTAACTAGCCTACTACACACACACACACACACGCACACGCACACGCACACACACACACACACACACACACACACTCACTCTGTCTCATTCTCTCTCTCTCTTTCCCTCTCTCCCTCTCTCTCTCTCTCTCTCTCTCTATTATCTGACATCCTGACTGCACACAGCCGGGTGAGTACCCAGTGACGGAAGTAGGAGTGACTGTGCTTCGATAAGGCTGAGCTCCCTGGTACAGTTTACTGTACATGTGAACTCTCATCGACCAGACCCACTAATACCAGCCCAATTCTTTTTTTTTTTTTTTTTTTTTCCTTTTTGTCTTTTTTCGTGACCGGCAACGGATCGCAACCCTCAGTGTCGCGCCCGCACCGGACCGGGACCGGCAACGGGATCGCAACCCTCGGTGTTGCTCCCGCACCTCGCTCAGCCAGTGAGTGGGAACCGGTCTGTATGTGGGATCCAAACCCTCGGCGGGAGCGCCGCCGCTCTTCCCAAGCGGCGCACTGTAGCAGTGCGCCACCGGGCCAGCCCTATACCAGCCCAATTCTAAAGCCAGCATGAGAGCTACTTTGGAAATGAATTTCATAACTTAGCAGATGCCATCAGTGTCCTTCCCATATCCTGCCATGCCTACCATTTCTGGGTACACCTGTCCAAGTTGCACCTGCCCCCCTGCACCTCTGCTGAATGCTTTGTCACTGGAGCCCACTCTGTCTAACACAAGGCAAGTCAGTGCCACCCAGGAGCAGCCATCAACCAGGGACTGACCTCAGCTTCTGGGGGGCAACATGACTCAGAGGTGTGTGTTCTACACTGTCTCCCCGTGATGCCCAGTGGGGTTGGACCTCAGTTGCCCACTGGCTTGGTGCTTCTCCCTGTACAGGCTCATTCCCTTCCCTGTCTCACTTCTGCCATCCCCTACCGGTGCTTTCTGGGGTTGTCTCTCAAATAAACTGTGTACTTATACTGGAGTCTTTGTCTTAGAGTTTGCTTCTGGGAAAACCCAAACTAAAATAAAAACCAAGTTGACTTTGCTCCCTATGACATGAAAACATGAAGGCATGTGAGTGGAAGAATAAAATCTTCCTCCCAAAGGCAGGCGGTGTTTTTGTGCTGTGTGGGCACCCATTGTGTGAGGTTTACACGTGTGGATGTTATGATCCTTTGCAGACAATTTTGTCTCCTACTTTAATCCTTTTCCTCATGTTGCCACGAATCCTTGGGCACGATGATTTTTAATGGCCTCATAGTTGGGAGGCTTTGGCTTGGCCATGACCAACTGATGACGTGTCTTCCCCTTGTCCTTGCAGGCATTCGTCCCTACAAATGTGATGTCTGCAACAAAGCCTTCACCCAGCGCTGCTCCTTAGAGTCCCACCTGAAGAAAATCCATGGGGTGCAGCAGCACTACGCCTATAAGCAGCGCCGCGACAAGCTCTATGTCTGCGAGGACTGCGGCTACACGGGCCCCACCCAGGAGGACCTGTACCTGCACGTGACCAGTGCCCACCCAGGCAGCGTGTTTCTCAAAAAGACATCCAAAAAACTGGCAGCTCTGTTGCAGAGCAAGCTGATGTCCGCACACCAGGAGAATGGCAACCTGAATGAGGAGGAGGGGAGGAAGTGAGGAGGAAGAGGAAGGGGAGGCGAGACCCCAGCACTGCCACGTTTACCCGGATTTTGGTTTTGAGGGTCCCCCCATCCTACTGGCTCTTTAATTACAAGTGTTCAGTTCATTTCTCTCTCCTTTTGGGACATCGGCAGTAGGACCTGTTCCACAGTTGTCAGTGATTATAGTGACGACAGACCCCGTATGATGTGTCCTATCGATTTACCAAAGTTTATTTTCCATACTCCTCATGGCCAAGATCACCGTGCAGGATTTTTTAATTTAATTTTATTTTTTTAGTATTTTCCCCCATGGAGGGAGAGGGATTTCTTAGAGCGATCATCATTTTATGGTGCCTTGAAATAAAAGTACTTTCATTTGAAATGCTGCTCAGCAAGGAAAATTAATTTTATTATTCTGAAAGTTTACAGAAATTATTTTAATAAATGAAATGTTTTTGTGAGACTCTTCTTTAAAAAACAAAACAGAACGTGGAGCTCTAGCTCCCTGTTGAGGGCTTGTTGTGTGGTATTTGACTGCAGGTTACGTGGGGGGCAGGGGGCTGATTATTTTGCATTAGTGGGGTGGGCTTGAAGAAGCAAATCCTGAGCGTTGGGTAGAAGAACAACTGGCTGATGAAAAAACAGCCTTGAGCAGCCGATGGGCAGAGCCCCTGGGGCTGAGGTGGCAGGGAACCCACTAGCTCTGGTCTCTTGTCCTGCTCTAGGGTTTCTGCTGAGCTCTTTGGCTTTCTGGAGCTGTACTTGCTGGCCAAAGACTCCTCTCCCTTCCTTGAATCCGGCTGTGGGTAAGAACCCAGTGAACCTTGGAGCGTGGGAAATGCTCCTGCACAAAGTGTGCTTGCAAGAGGGGCAGCAGTGCGGGACTTTCCCTCAGGGTGTGTGACCACTGAGTGCCATGACCTTGGGCCACCTCCATCTCCTCACCTTGGAGGCCTGTCCCCAGAGGCATGGGAGGTAAACAGGAAAGCCCGCCCTGAGACAGATAGGGCCAACAGGGGACGAGGCCACGGGTGAGGTGGTTCCCATGGTCTTTCTATGACTGGGGGTGGGGCAGCAGGAAGGTTCCAGATCCCTCAGGAGGAAGCACCGCGGTCAGGAGAGGCATCTATCTCAGGCCCAGCAGCTGCTGCCTGAATTGACAGCAAGTGCTGATGAACACCACCACATTGTCCTTCCGTGGCCTGTCCCCATCCCCTAGGCATTGCCTGGGCCACTCCTTCATCTGGGGAAATGTTTGGATGATGAGGCCATTCTCTTATTTCCATCCTCTCCCCTTCCTCTCTTCTTCTTCATCCTTCTCTCCTTACTTCCTTCCCACACTGTGGGTCAGACATTATGCCAAGGTCTGGACATTTTAAATGGCATAGCCTATACTTGCATTAACATTTCTCTTCCAAATCGGCTCTTTCTCTGCAGAAAGCAGGAAGCAAACCCTTTTGCTGAGCGTCTGCACCATGCCAGGCACCAAGCTAGGTACTTCTCACCGCACAGATGTTCTCGGGGACATCCTCAGGACATCCTCAGAGCATCCCTGGGGACAGCAGCCCTGTTGCCATGAGTATAGGAGGTGTCTGCAGACGCTGCCAGCTGGTGGTTGGAGGAAGAGGCCGGGAATCTCCCGTCTAGTCAAAACCCCTCTATTTTCCTCTCTCCCCACCCTCCCTTCAAAAGGGAAAGAAAAGGTCTCACGTTCAACCAGGACCATCCAGAGGAAGGTATGAGACTACGGCTAACTTTGGGGGATCCTCACCCATCCAGCCCCGCTGATGGGCAGGGCTCAAGGGCCATCAGGCCAGCCTGAAGGGCTGACATGGTGCTGTTCTGCCTCACCTGAAGCTCTGGGAGCTTGAGTCAAGGCTGTGGCAGCATGCGGTCTGTGGCCATGTTCGGGCATCTGTAGTGGCGGCGGTTGAACTTGGGACTTCAAGTGGTGCAGGCTGCAGCCTCCCAGGACAGAGCCAGTGCCTAACCCTGACTCCAGAGGGCGAATTGCTTACATCGTGTGATCTCTCCCAGCACTTGGCACTGAGGAGAGGGAGACTAGACGGTGGATGTGTTGCTTTCTCCTCAGTTACCTGGGCAATGCGGACAACAAAAATGAGCATTCCTGGAAAGGAATTTTTAAATGACTTTGGCTGAGACAGCTGGCCTGTGGTCTGTTTCACACAGGGAATTGTGAACCAGCTTTCTTTTTAGGGTCAGATGTTCATTAAATAGAACTCTTTGGGTTGCGAGTGATAGAAACCCAGTGCAAAATGACGTTAGCAGAAAAGGGAATGTATGAACTGAAAAGTCTAGGGTTGTTCCAGTTTTAGGGGTGGCCAGATCTAGCACTTAAATAATGTCATTGTCTCTTATCTTTCTCTACATCTTTTAGCTCTGTTGTCCCCGTGACAGTTTGTTTCTCAGGCAGGCTCAAGTGGAACCTGGATGGCCACCCATGGCTAAGGCACAGCTGCGGTAACAAAGATTCCCAACAAATTCTGTGGCTCAAGAAGAGGAAGGTTGTTTCTTTCTCATGCAGTGGTTCTGAGTTGGGAGACTCTCCTCCGTGCCATCGCTCGAGGACTGGATTTCTCTCCCTGTGGTTCCGCCAGGCCCTCTGACAGTGTTACTATGTGCATGGTTGAAGCTGGGTTTCTGTGGGTCTCAGCTGATAGGAGAGTTGTCTTCGTTTTGGTTCCTCCAGAAGCTAATTCTGAGGCAAAGATTCAAGTTCAAGTAGACTGTTTTGGAGGCAATCCCAGGAAACATCTGCAGGGGAGTGGGGAGGTGTGGCAGGAAGGGAAGACAGCCAATAAAGGGAACAGAGTCAAGGAAGTTACTGCTGGGGACCTCCTGGAGGCATATACAACGAGCCTCAGCGTCCTCCCACTGGAGGGGCATGGGAAACTGTCTACTAACGCCCCATCCATCATTGGTTGAGGGTTGCAGGCCTTGGGGGCATTCACTTCTGGACCTTTCCAACTTGCCCTAGGCACCGGCCAGGCATGCTTCCTTGCACCAGGAACACCCCCAGACAGAGTTTTAGGAGTCAGCCATAAGCTGCCTTCAGCAGATAGACCCAAAGCTGATGACACCCAGGTGGGTGACAACTGTACAGGCGTGGAAGGGTCACACCCACTATTGGAAGCTGTTGGCCTGGACTTGGATGATGAGGCCTTCCACACACAGGCCTTCCACTCACATTCCATGGGGAGGATTTAGCCACATTAACCTGGGGGCGGGAAAAATGCAGCCTTCCCAGCCACACATTTGTGTGTGACAGAATGGGGGTGATTATGGTGGACAACTTGCAGTCTGTAACAGCAGGCAAAACCAGGTGACGTCCACTCTCACCTTTTTGACCCCAACTCCTCCTACCCATTTACCTGTCCTGCTCTCGGTGAGTGACCAGGAGATCCAGGATCATGGCTTAGGATGCTGTTGTCAGCCCTGGAACCTCAGGTCTGTAGGTGGTAGGGATGGAGAGCCAGGTGCTGTCTGCCTTGGGTGGGGGTTTGGTCGTCAGAGTGTGGAAACGCCACTGTGTGTGCAGGTCATAAGGGCCTACTGGTCATCGGTCTAATATCAATCAACATGGCTTACTATATTGATATCTTAGGTTGGGTCCTAGAAGCAGAGCCTGAGACAGCGATTCTGGGGTAACTGATTTATTGAGGGAGGCTGTCAGGGGGGGCCAATTAGGAGATGAGAGCAGCAACGTACCACAGAGGAAGAAATTAGGCAAAGATGTGGGGTCGACTAAAGGCTAACCCCAGCCTCATCCCAGAGGGAGCTCTGGGGTGTGATTGGCACCATACAAGTTGCCCACCCTGAAGCAAGGGAGCCGGTTGTCAGCTGTGGGCTGCCACTGGCAGGGTGGGTTGGGTAGGGCATAACCAGCAGGCGTTTTCAGCAACAGCAACTGAGAGCTGTTTAGTAGCCAATGTTCTAAGCAGCTGGGGGCTGTTTCACTTGGAGCTATCCAAGGTGGGGGAGAGAGAAATCACAGGGATGGGTTCTGAGGGGTGAAAAGATGGAGGTCCATGGGCTCTGGCTGCTTCTCCCTGGAAACTTTGCATTTTTTATAAAGGACCTGTTTTTGGAGCTAAAGGAGTGAATCACTTATAGCAAATTATGTGGTGTTTCCGAAAGAAGTTTTAAAAATATATAAATATATGCAGAGAAAAGTGCCTCCAGACTGGCCCCTCACCTGCCCAGCCTCTCTTGTACCATCCAAGTTAACCACTGTCATTAGCTTCTCGTGTAACCTTCCTGAGTTGCTGTACCCATATATGAGCAAATGTGAATATGTGTATTCCTGTTGTCCACTGTTTCTTTTTATAAAAATTTTTAATTAGCAGATAGCGTACTATGTATACTGTTTGGCACCTTGCATTTTTCTTTTAATGATACCTCTAGTAGTTCTTTCCAGGATAGTACAAAAAAGCGTTTGCATTCTTCTTTGTAGCTATGTAGCATTGTGTTGTATGGAGGTAGCATAATTTAGGTTATCAGTCTTCTGTTGATGGACATTTATGCTGTTTCCAATGTTTTGCTACTATGGAGAATGCTACAATGAGTAACATTATACATATTGTCATCTCACATATGTGCAAACATGTCTGTGGGATAAATTCCCAGAAATGCAATTGTGAACTGCCTGAATGCCCATTTTTTCACGGGGTGCTCGGTCTTTTTTTTTTTTTGCCTAATTGCTAAAAGTTTTTTTTTTTTTTTTTTAAATATATCAGGAATGAGCCCTTTGTGATGTAAGTTGCTGGTTTTCGTAACATTGATAGACACGGCCCAGTGACCCTGCACGGAGGTGTAACAATTGGCAGTGCGTGCGGTGCCCACGCCCTCACCACCGTGCCAGCATTGTATTGCTATGGTTTTGAGTTGAGCCCTTTGTGATGTAAGTTGCTGGTTTTCGTAACATTGATAGACACGGCCCAGTGACCCTGCACGGAGGTGTAACAATTGGCAGTGCGTGCGGTGCCCACGCCCTCACCACCGTGCCAGCATTGTATTGCTATGGTTTTGGATTTTGGCCAGTCTGATAAGGGAGAAATAGTTTTACAGTGCAATTTTATTTTACATTTCTCTTATTATGTCTGACAGAAAGATTGAATGTCTTTTCATATGATTAAGGCCTTTTGTAGTTCCTTTTTCTGTGAACTGCCTGAATGTCCATTTTTCCACTGGGTTTTTGCCTAACTTTTAGGAGTTTTTTGTTTGTTCATTTGTTTTGATATATCAGGAAGTTTAGCCCTTTGCGACTTATGGTGCTGGTGTTCCTCCCAGATTGTCATTTATCTTTAGCTTTTGCTCATGCTGAGCATTTTTGGGCCAAGCAGAATTTTTGATTTTTTATGTAGTTTGAATTGACCTGTCTTTTTCTTTTTTGGCTGCTGGAGATTGAGTCGTAGTTAGAAAGGCCTTCTCTCTCCAAGGTTATATCGGAATTCTGCCATGCTTTTTTTCTAGGACTTTAATGGTTTCATTTTATCACGTGTAAATCTTTGATCCATTTGGACTATTTCCTGGTGCATAGTGGGAGGTATGGATCCAACTTTATCATTTTCCAGATGGCTGACAAGACATATTTTTTAACAGGGAGCTGGTCCAAAATGCACCAGAAAACGCTTTCTTGGGGAAAAGGTCTCATGCCTCAACAGGAGGTGCTGTGAATTATAGTAACGAGCAGTTTTCTTTAATTGGCAAAGATTCATTTGTTCAACAAATATTTCTCAAGTGCCCACTGTGCACCAGATACTTTCTAGATACTGAGGCTAGAAAAAATTGACAGAAGTCTCTGCCCTCAAGGAGTTCACATTCTCTGGGTGGGGGGATAGACAAAAAACAAACTATATTAGATACTACAGAGAAAAATTAAATGAAGCCTTCCACCTTCCAGTACCTATGGCTGTGCAAGTAATTGCGTCAAAACTTATGGATTCTGTGGGTCAGAAATTTGGACAGGGCATAGCAGAGGGATACAGGGGACCTCAGCTGGAAGACTTGAAGGCTGGGGCCTGGGAATCATCGGAAGGCTCATTCTCCTGTGAGGCTGGTGGTTAACACTGGCTGTTGGCTGGGGGTCTCCAGTCCTCTCCGCGTGGACCCCTCCTGTGGTCTCTCTGTGTGGGCTAGTTTGGGCTCCAGTGACACAGTAGGAACAGCAAAGGTAAAGGCCAGGCAGAAGTGACAGTATGCTTGACTTGTTTGAAGAGCTTGAGGACTAGTGTAGCTTACGTGGAGCGAGAAGAGGTGGGGAGTGTGCAGGCGAGGCCAGGGGTTGGAGGAGCAACTTGTTACTGTAAAGACTGGCTTTTCTTCTGAATGAATTGAAAGTTTCAAGCAGAGGAAGTAACGTGATCTCGCTTATGGTTTAATGGATCTGCTGCAGAAACAGATTTGGGGGTGGGAGGCAAGGGTGGAAGTGGGGAGGCCAATCGGGAGCCCACTGGAAAAATAAAGGCAGGACATGAGGAATGCTTGCACCAGGATGTTAGTGGAGGAGGTGCTGAGGAACGGTTGGATGCCGGATGTGTTTTCTAAAATAGAGCTAACTGGGTTTGCCAATGGATTGGAGGTAGGTTAATGGATAGACCATATATCCTTATTTGTGTAGAGCAGTTCTGGTTTATATAATGAATTATATGGTCACACTGGTTATGATGCAAAGAGAGGAGTTGAGAATGAGTCCAAAGGTTTTGCCCTGAGCACCTGGAAGAGCTGAGGTCCCTATACTGAGATGGGCACAATCGTGAGGGGAGCTGCGTCAGGGGAGGGTGGAAATCAGGAGTTCAGCTTGGGATCACTTCAGGTTGCCTTTGAGACATCCACATGTGTCATAAGCACAAGGACATGTTGAGCAGGTGGTTGGCGTTCAAGGAGGAGGTCGAGGTGGAGATGGGAATTTGAGCGTTGCTGGAATGTAGGAAGCGTGAAGCTGTGTGGCTGGACGCCGTCACATCCCAGTGATGAGAGGAGCTCTGGGCATACCATGTGGAAGCTGGGGAGCAAAGGAGGAATCAGGGAGAATAGCAGCTGCCCGCAGGACAGGAGGGGAAGTGGCAGAGTCAGCAGGGATCATCGTATGTCGAGGTATGATCCTATAACAGCTCAGGTGCCTGCTCAGGGTGCTCTTGTTCATTGTTTTGAATGGACATTTTCCTTAAATATTTGTACTTCCTCATCTTACACAGAGGACACCGAACAGAATCTGATCTTGCAAGAGTGACATAACCATCGTGACAGCTATTGTCTCTGTCCTGCAGTTTGCTGGCATGGCTTGGAGAGCCGCTGAGGCAACCCCAGCTTGCTCTGCCCTAACCCCGCCACCCACCCCTCATTTGCATTTTGAGTTTTCCGCCCTCCCCCGGTTGGCAGCTTGTATCTTTCTTCTTGCCCTGGGCCCCTCCTGCTTCAATCCAGGGCTTTCCAGGCTACAATTGCTTGACAACCACCTTATCCAGTGCACCAGAATCACAGGTGAATGAGGAGCTGTCCGTGACCTTTAGTCTCTATTTGGCTGCTTTGAAGCCTTTTTTTACTCTCTTCTTCATTTTCCCTGAATATTGCTTACTGGAAGGCAACTTTTGGATAAGCTGGGTGGAACTATACCAGTTATTTGGTTGTTGAATTAGTTCAGTTATTCAGTATTTACTGGGGTCCCTACATGTGCCAAACATTGTGCAAGAGCCAGCTGGGGCTACCAAGACCGGCTGGTTAGTTCATGCGTACAACACATGTTAGTTGTGGACTACAGAAAAAATAAACAAAAGTCCCTGCCCGTTGTGAGTTTACATTCTGGAGAAAGAAGATAGACAACAAAGAAGATAAATTAGTAAAATACTGAGCGTGTAGGTGGTGCTAAGTGTCAGGGAGAAACCGTCAAGCAGAGAGCGGCCTGGAGAAAGCTGGAAGGGGCTACAGTTTAAACAGGGCAGGCCTGGGAGGCCTTCCTGAGAAGCTGAGGGAGGATGTACCCCCAAGCAGCATGGAGATCAGGGCACCACTGTGGATCAAGGCATGTCTGGGGCTCCCCACCACGCTGAGGATAACTCCCACATCCCTTTCCATCGCCTGCAGGGCCGAGGTCGTCCGGCCTCTGGCTGTTTCCTGACCTCATCGCTCCCCTCTCTGCCCTTCTTGCTTGCTCAGCTCTTGCTGGCCTCTTTTCTTTCCTGACACCCCAAGCACACCCCTTTCTCAGGGCCTCCGCATTCCCCTGTATTGCTGCATGGCTTTCTCCACTTTTCTGTGGTCTCTGCTCAACACCGCACAGTTGGTGAGGCCTCTGGTGGCTAGTCCCCAGTGACCATGCCTCCCCGTGCTCCCTCCCTGTGAAGCCTCCTCCACACGGAATCACGGCTGGCCTCGTGCTTTGCTTTAACCAGCAGAACGTGGCAGGAGAACCCAAATTACAGCCTCTGTCTCTCCCCGTTTCTTTCCTTCTGCTTTGCTTTTCTTCACAGCTTAACACTTCCTGACATTTATACATGTATTTGTTTATTGTCCATTTCTCCCACTGGACTATAATCTCCCTGAAGTGGGGAATTTTGTTTGTTTTGGCCACTGCTTTATTCCTGGAGCTCAGGTCTGTGCCTACCTCGAAATAGGCACCCAATAAAGATTTGCTGAATGAAAGAATATATGAATCCAATCTTCTAAGATTTTATTTTGGGAGGCAGCTGGCTGGTACGGGAATCTGAACCCTTGACCTTGGTGTTATAACACCATGCTCTAACCAACTGAAGTAACCTGTGCCTTGCTTTCTGAATGACCCTTTTCCTCAGAAAAAAGCATCCAGTCCCCAGCTCATAAGAGCACACACTGTTCTGTCAGTCACATCTTGCCACTGACCTCAGGTATGAAAATCCATGCATTTTTTTTTGAACTGCTACATGGAAGATTGATTGGAAAACTAACAAAAATAAATAGCAACTTTCAACAAACCTGATTTGGTGTCTGGGAAACCCCTTCTGCATGAAGTAGGAGCTGATGCAAAGTCAGCTGGAGGAAGGGGCTGAAGGCACCCATGTACCAAGCCTCAGGTGCCAGGGCCTAGTGCCACTGTGCCCTGCCCCTGCTACATAACAGTTCCCCTCCAGGAGACTGCAGGGCTCTGGAAGTCCTACCTTCTGTGCAAAGGGGCGGATTTGTGTAGCCACCATGGTCCACACAGTAGCTATTTTGGTTCTCTCCTTGGTTCTGTCAGCCTGACATTTCCTCAGCTGATTCCAAGCCCAGCATACCATTTTAGCTGACGTGGGTGAGAGTTTTGTGGGGACAGCAGATGGGTGGAATGACAAATAGCAGGATGGTGGGGACAGCTGAGAAGTGCTTTTTCCTATGCTGGAACTGTTGGCTGTGCACGTGCTCAGCGTGGTCTAGATATGCTGTGGAGGCAGCAGCCTGTGCTGGGGCAGCAGGCAAGCTGGCTCCCGTGTCTGTCTTGGCTGCTTAGTATCCTTGTTCACACATCCAACCAACCAACTAACCAACCATCTTAGTTTGGGTTCCTCTGGAAGCAGACCCTGAGACGGCAGTTCATTTGACCCCAGGGAGTGTGATAAGGTAGTGGGGAAGTGAAATGGGGAAGAGAAGCAAGCCGGGGTGGTTAGTGAGCAGGTCACCACTGTGGGCACGTGGGGCTCAGTGTTGCCGGGCACCTCTGGGCGACTGTGCAGAACATATCCCAGAGTGGTCCTGTGCTGGGCTGTTTATCCACTAACTCCTGTTTTTCACTGGTTGAGGGTTACCCCAGTGCTAACGCCATGGAACTGTGGCCTGCCCTGTACCCAGACAACCTTCAGGCAGAACTTCTCAAGATCTCTGTAAGAAGCCATCATTGGGAATAGCGTGTACTGAGGGAACATGGCCCTTTGCCGCACCAACCAACACTGCCTGTGTCTCTGCGGTGCATCAGGCACTGGGGTATTACTGGGGACAGAGGAAAGATAAAATTGGAGCCTTGCTCAGAGTCCAGTGGGGAGATGGATATACAAGTAAATGTAGTGAATACCCCAAGTGGAGGCCTGTGTCAAATGCTATGGGAGGCAAAACAACCACTGAGGGGACTCGGGAAGCTTTGCAGATCAGGGAGCACAAGCCGGGTCTTGAGAGCCAAGTCCAAGTTCAGGTTACATATGCGTAGTCGACAGTTCAGTCTCTCCACACATGTGGTGGCTGCCTTCAGTGATGTGGGACAGCTAGGATTCCTTGTCAGTCAGAGCTTCTTGGAATTTCTAACTAGTGCACTGTTCCCAGAAGGGGTGAAGGCCTCTTGGTCAATTCCAGGTCCTGGGGTGACACCTGAGGTGCCATGCAGAGAGGGAGGGCTAGCTGATGATCCTGTTGACAAACCAGAGGTCTTGGAACAGGAAGGTGGATAGAGAGGCCACCAGCTTTCTTCCTCACTAGGGTCGCACAACTGGCTGGCTTCTTGATTTTAGGAGACCACATGGGAGGGGAGTGGACTGTCACTATGTCATTTGTTCTGGTGGCTAATGAGCAGGTTCTCCCTTCCTCTACAGCTCTCCTCTTCGTCCCACTTCTTCATGCCTAGCCTCAGAATATCCTTATACAATAGCCCCCTTTTATCCACGGGGGTATGTTTCAAGACCCGCAGTAGATGCCTGAAACCAAAGATAGTCCTGAACCCTATATATACTGTTTTCTCCTGTACATACTTATGGTAAGTTTAATTTATAAATGAAGCCCAGTGAATACACAACAATAACTACTAATAAAGTATTATTAAGTAAAATAAGGGTGACTTGAACACAAGTACTAAGATACCACCACAGTCAATCTGATAACGGAGATGGCTACTAAATGACTAGTGGGCAGGTAGCACAGACACTGTGGATCTGCTGGACAAAAGGAAGATTCGTGTCCCTGGCAGGACAGAGCGAGATGGCACAAGATTCATCACGTGACTCAGAACTGTGCATGTTAAAACTGATAAATTGTGTATTTCTAGAATTTTCCATGTAATATTTTTGGACTATGGTTGTGGGTAACTGAAACTACAGAAAGCGAAACTGTGAATGAGCGTGGACTACTGTAATCTGCTCTATTTATTCAGTATTTTACAGATTACAAAGCATCGTGACATATGGCCTCATAATTGGTTCTCCCAGTGACTCTGTGAGGCACTCACATGTTTCCTCATTTTTCAGTTGAGGAAACCAAGGCCTCCAAATGTGAATCAATTCGTCCAAGGTTACAGCCTAGGAAGTGGCAGGTTCCTGAGGCATGCAGGTCTTTGCCACAAGTCCTGTGGGTGTCCCACTCTTCATGAGGGTGGTAAGTTGTTACACGGGCGATTTTCTCCCTCTTGTTTCTAGTCCAGCCTCAGCGTTTCCTAAAAAACTTGACACGATTTTATGTATTGTGCTGTGTCACTCTAAATAACACTGCAGCACATGGTGAAAAAGTCCTTTTTCTATCTTTCTGATCATATTGAGTAGAATACTACTGTAGGTAATAGCCTTTGGCACCTGTTGGTCACTCAAATACCCTCTTTTTTTTAAAAAAAAAAGATGACCAGTAAGGGAATCTTAACCCTTGACTTGGTGTTGTCAGCACCACGCACACCCAGTGAGCTAACCGGCCATCCCTATATAGGGATCCAAACCCATGGCCTTGGTGTTATCAGCACCACACTCTCCCAAGTGAGCCATGGGCTGGCCCTAAATACCCTCTTTCTTAAAAAGAGAGAGCAAGGGCCGGCCCGCGGCTCACTTGGGAGAGTGCGGTGCTGATAACACCAAGGCCACGGGTTCGGATCCCATATAGGGATGGCCGGTTAGCTCACTGGGTGAGCGTGGTGCTGACAACATCAAGTCAAGGGTTAAGATCCCCTTACCGGTCATCTTTTAAAAATAACTAACTAACTAAATAAGTAAATAATAAAAACCCTATGAAGTAGTTATTATTCTGCTCATTTACAGATGGGGAAACTGAGGCTCAAAGGCTTTAGGTAGCTTGCCTGTGTCATGCCATTGGCATGGTAGATTATAAAAATGGCCCCAATCTTCCCTTCCCTGGATCCACACCTGTGTATGATGTGACTTTTCAGCTCCTCTCATCAAAAGCTGGAGTTTATTTCTCTACCCCTTGAATCTTGCCTTGGCCATGTGACCTGCTTTGGCAAATGGGACATCAGTAAACGTGGCCCATGCTGAGGCTTGTGCAATGCTTGGGCTTTTTCTTTTGCTGCTGCCAGCAACCCTTCTGCCACCGCTGTAGGAAGGAGCCTAGGCTAGCCTTCTGGAGGACAAAGAGTCACAGGGCCCCAGCACCTCTATGGCCCAGCTGACATGGAGCCAACCCTCATATAAGTGGGGCCATCCTAGATCATCCAGTCCCAGCTCAGCCAGCCCAGACCTCAGAATCGTGAGAAATAAGTTTTAAACCACTAAATTTTGGGGTGATTTGTCACACAGCAAAAGCTAGCTGATAGAATTAGTGAGAAGAGCTAGGAATAGACCTGGATTGTTCTTCCTCTAGTCTTTCCCATCTCAGCAGATAACACTCAACTGCTCATGCCCCAAACCTAGAAGTTACCTTTCATTTGTATGTCTTCCTCACTCTGAAACTGACAGACACAGATTTAATTTAATTTCATATTTTAAGATTAGAAATACGTGTTTTGCTTAGTTTAAGAGTTACCCTGTAGCCTGCCATAGTGGTCTCAATAAACAAGTGTTTAAAGCACATAGGTCTCAATAAACAAGTGTGGGAGCTTACAACAGGGAAAAGTGTATAAAAAGGTTATTTAAAAACGTCCTGTTTATTTTGAAGAAAAATGTGACCAGTTAATCATAAAATAATGATAATAACAATCAGCAATTTAGGGTCACAAGATATTTGTTCCTTGAAAAATGGTCTATGATAACATAACATCTCTGATGCAATTCCTAAGTTTGTTTTGCAGATGAAGCAAGACCACCAGAGACCACAGACCTGCTGAAACACATGTACTTCCCAGATCTGACAAAGCCAGGGAAGACATTCAAGATGCCAGAAATAATTGTGCTGACTTCACATGAGCCAGTCAGATACCCGCACAATTCTTGAGACCCTACTCATCATTTTTGCTCTATAAATGCTTGTGTTTTTAAGCCTTCAGGGAGTTTGGGTTTTGGAAGCATTAGCTTCCCATTTTCTTTGACTGGTGCCTTTCAGTTCAAGCTTCATCTTTACTACTGCAAATCCTGGTGTCTGACTTAATTGGCACAGTTGCGTACCAGGTAAGTGGACCCTTCCAGGTTCAGTAACAACTTTACTCATCCAAACCACAGGTGAGTCTCCCAAAGTACATTTTGAATCTGGCTCCTTCCCAGCATTTCCTCTACCGTTTCTCTAGTCTAAGCTACCTCACCTCTCATCTAGACCAGGAGTCAGCAAACTTTTTCAATAAAAGTGCAGGTAGTAAAAATTTTAGGTTTTGCAGGCCATACAGTCTCTTGTTGCAACTACTTAAATGTGCTGCTACAGAACAAAAGCAGACATAGATAATACATAAACAAATGGGTGATGTTATATTCCAATAAAACTTTATTTATGGATATTGAAATTAGAATTCTTATAATTTTCATGTGTCATACAAGATTCTACGTTTTCTTTTCTTCTTCTCTTTTTTTTTAAAGATGACTGGTAAGGGGATCTTAACCCTTGACTTGGTGTTGTCAGCACCACGCTCACCCAGTGAGCTAACCGGCCATCCCTATATAGAGATCCCAACCCGTGGCCTTGGTGTTATCAGCACCGCACTCTCCCAAGTGAGCCACGGGCTGGCCCTACTTTTTATTTTTTTCAATGATTTAAAAATGTAAAAACATTCCTTCTCTCTGAACTTCTGTAAAAATAAATAAAAATAAAAACAATCACAAAAAAATGTAAACAATTCTCAGCTCACAGCCTATACAGAAACAGGCAACAGGCAAGTCTTGATCCACGGGCCATAGTGTGCTGACCTCTGATCTAGACTATTACAATAGTTGTCCAAACTGTCTCTTTGCTTCAACTCTTGCCTTTGACATTCTGATCTCCAGGTAATGCCCATCTTCTTGAAGAGGAATGAAATGACTTTATTTCGCTGCTTATCCCTGCCTTTCCAACTTACTTAGAGTAAAATCCAAACTTCTTACCATGGCCTATTGAGTTGGGCATCACTGGGCTCCCCTACCTGCTCCTCCAGTCTGCAATTCCTTCCCTGTCCTCACTGCTTTTGGCAACCCCTGTCTTTTCCTAGCTCCCACAACATGCTATTCTCTTTTCGACCTCTGAGCCTTTGAGCTTGCTGATCCTTCCATATGAATACCCTTCCTGGGGCTCTTTACTCTGCTGGCCACTTTGCATCCTTCTGGTTTCATCTTACATCTCTCAAGAGGGTCAACCCAATCCAAAGTTGCAATTCCCCTCTGGCTCAGTGATTCTCTGTTTCTTTTTTTTTTTCAAAAGATGACCAGTAAGGGGATCTTAACCCTTGACTTGGTGTTGTCAGCACCACGCTTAGCCAGTGAGCGAACCGGCCATCCCTATGTAGGATCCGAACCCGGGGCCTTGGTGTTATCAGCACCGCACTCTCCCGAGTGAGCCACGGGCCGGCCCGTGATTCTCTGTTTCTTCCTGTTGCCTCTCAATCTGTAATTTTCTTACTCATTTTCTCACTTGTTAATTGTTTGCCCCTTCTCTAGATTGTATACTCATGTCTGTTTTGTATCTTGCACAAAACTAACCCAAAACAGACATAGATACTCAATAAGCATTTGTTGGCTGAAGGAATTAATTACCATTTGTGATGGTTAATTTTACGTGTCAACTTGACTAGATTAAGGGATATCCAGACAGCTGGCAATACATTATTTCATGGTTTGTCTGTGACGGTGTTTCTGGAACAGGCTGACATTTAAATCAGACTCACTCTTACCCAACGGGGCAGGGGAGGGGGCACTGTCCAATTGGCTGAGGACCCAGATAGAACAAAAAGGGGGAGGAAAGGTGAATTTCACTCTCTCTTCTGGAGCTGGGACACTCACTTCCTCTCTTGCCATTGGACATTAGAACTCCAGATTCTCTGGCCTTTGGACTCCAGGACTTGCACCAGCAGTCATATCAGTCCATCTCTGTTGCTTATAACAAAATACTTGGAACCAGGTGATTTATAATGAAAATTGCTTACAGTTTCTGAGGCAGGGAAGTCCAAAGTCCAGGGAACACGTCTGGTGAAGGTCTTCTTTGGTGGTGGCTTTACAGCAATGCGGGGGTCTCACATGGCAAATAGTGGTGCAAAGAGAGAGAAACTCTCATGTGTTCTCCCTTTAAAACCTTTAAAGCCCTCAGAACCACGCCCCTGACCATCATTATTAATCCATTCACTACGGCATGGCCCTACAATCTAATCACCTCTTCAAGGCCCCATCTTTCAATTACCATAATAGGATTTCCCACCCTCAACAATTACAGTGGGAATTAAGCTTCTAATATATGGACTTTGGGGGACATGATTCAATCAATCTATAACACCTGGGTTCTCAGGCCTTTGGCCTTGGACTGAGCAATGCTACTGGCTTCCCTGGGTCTCCAGCTTGTAGACAGAAGATCATGGGACTTCTCAGCCTCCTTAATCACCTTATAAATCTCTTCTCATGTACCTATATCTATATATTTTATTGGTTCTGTCTCTCCGGAGAATCCTGACTAATACACCATCTAACTCACAATCCCATGATTTTTTCAGCATCACGTCCTCTCTGTACTGCCTCACAAGTCCCACTTTACAAGTCTTGATTCACTGTCTGACTCCTCTAATTCTACACATACCTCTCAAATCACTGAGCTCACAAGTGAATCCACAGCCTCTTAAACAAAGGGCTGACCAGCACTAACCACAATGTCTTTAGTGAGCTATTCTGACCTCCATTTCCTACTGTACTGGGGCAGGGCAGTTTCCCTCGTTGTTGGTCCCTTCACTAATTTCTCTCTTAAAATACTGTTCTGTGTGGTTTGTGTCTACTTCTTTCACTTTCTTGACTTTGAATTCAAGATGCATCCAATTCTTAAAACTTGTGACCACTTGTATACTCTGTATCATGTTCTGTAGTTATTACCCAAGTCTTGGGTTAAACAACACACACATCTAACTGCTGATTATGGTAATGAAAAATGAAGCATTTATGTGTAGGATAGTTCATTTAACAAGCAGTATATATGTACTGAATGCTTCACATTTGTCCAGCATTGTGGACATGTCCCATGAACTGGGGAGATGCTATACACATCTGAAACAATGAAGTGACAGAAAAAGGTAGAATACAAATAAGAATCAATGTGGGTAGGGTAGTAAAAACAATGGCACCACAAGAGTTCAGTGAAGGGTGGAGCCAGTTCCAAGGAGAAAGGAATTAATATTTTCCCAGTACCTATCCCATGTTCAGCATTTGTCATGCATTTTCCCATGTTAATTTTTCCAACATTGAGGTCAGTACTCTTCTCAAATTACTGATGACAGAACAGGCATGGTGAGGTAAAACGAGTCACTTAATGTCACAGGGCTGGGATTTACACCCACATCTGCCTATTTCTCAGGCTCCTGCTTCCTGTACTCCACCATTTTGTTTCTTATGGAGCAGGTAAGACTTTAGCTGGACATCAGTAGGACTGGGGTTCAGGTCCAAGCTCTTAGACAATTAACAGAAGGCTGAATGGAGGAAGGCAAGTTATTTCAGGCAAAGGCATCAGCACAAACAGCAGTTTAGAGATGGACAGCTTGCTGCTTTGGAACAGTCTAGATTGACCTGAATGGATGTTTCTAATCACAGCTGACCTTTGCTTACTGTTTAGTCTTTGTTTTCTTTTTCAAACTTTTAATATCCCATTAATTTAGTGGCAGTACTTATTTAAAGACATGTTATATAACATTTCAGCGACATTGCTTTTTTACACCCTTATCTTTCATGAACATTTTGGTACAGATCTTTAAAAATGTATCTATGTCTTTGATGATTAATATCTAACATTTTCATGTACTCTTAAATCTGTTTTAGAAGTCTTCACAGTAGACAGTCCATGGCCAATTTGGAAAGACATTAGTTGGGACTCTTGTAAGCAGACTCAGCTCAGTCCTGTTGTGCTTTGTGTGGCCAGCACAGATGTGCCCTAGAGTATCTCTCCCAATGAAGATTTAGTGTCACTCAAGTGAAGCCTGCCCTGGTTGGAGCTGTGGTCTCCTGCCAGTTTGGTAAATAGCCTTATTCCTAATTTATCGCACTCCTCTTTTCTGAGCCAGTGACCCAGATGCATTCGGCTGTGAGAGACCTCGTTGGGCTGTGCAGAAGAGGTCTTTTTTCATCTTGGACTTAAGGCTCCGTGTTGCCATAATAGAAAAAGTGAGATGTACAAGCTGCCTATAAGTGGACAGTAGATAATGGAAGAACACTCACACAGTTGATTTTATTCAAACCAGACCTGTGTTAAGACCAAAACCCCTAAATTACCCCAAGATAATATGTGGGTCCACCTATTTTTGGCTTCTGCCCTTAACTGCAGTGCACATCTCCCACCACCAGATGGCAATCCCATTTTAAAGCAGAATTTATTCAAGCACTAAAGCTGTTCCAAATAAAAAATTAACTGTTTTCACCCCATTAGTTTGGGGGAAATAAATTCTTGAAACTCTTTTGTTAATGGATATGTGGGAAATCAGAAAATCTCAGACACCGGGCCAAGCCTGTGGCGCACTCGGGAGAGTGCGGCGCTGGGAGCGCAGCAGCACTACCGCCGCGGGTTGGGATCCTATATAGGGATGACTGGTGTGCTCACAGCGCTCACTGGCTGAGTGCGGTGCGGCCGGTCTCAAAAAGGACAAAAAAAAAAAAAAAAAAAAAAAA
>NW_007736904.1:41212-59067 GCF_000696425.1 Galeopterus variegatus
AAAAAGGAAAAAAAAAAAAAAAAAAAAAAAGAAAATCTCAGACACCACTGGTGAGAGTGTAAGTTAATATCACCATTTTGGAAAGAAATTTGACAGTAATGTTCAAGCTGTGACCTAGCAAAGGCACGTCAAGGTTTGGTCATATTTGATAATGATGATCATGGCTGACATTTTGTTCCCACTGTGTGTCAGGTGCTGTTCTAAGTATTTACCGTGTTTAACCTAACAACCAGGCACAGAAAGGTCAGGTAACCTATCCAAGGTAACACAGCTAGTAAATGGGAGAGCCATGATCCACACACTCATTTCTACTACATTGCATGTGCCTTGTGTGTACCAGAAAACACGTGCAATGGTGTTCACTGCAGCACTGTCTGTAGTAGCAAAACAATGTTAAACTAACGGTCTATTAGTATGACCATAAAAAATGAGGGAATACCGCAGAGCAATTAAAAGCAATGTCCTAGATCAAGAAGTGGTCAACCTCAATAAATCTCAAAAACAAATGTTGAGACAAAGCAAGTAAAAACTAAAAAAAAAGAAAGCAAAACTATATTATTTATGGAGACCAGTACATATAGTAAAACTGTAAAAGGATATATTGGAAAGGTGCATACCAATTTGTGATGGTGCTTGTCTCAGGGGAGAGGGAAATGGGATTAGGGAAACAAAAGGCTTTTAAGTTTATCTGTAATGTTCTATCTATTTTATATTTATCTATCTTTCTATCTCTTAAGCAAAAAGGAAAAAAACTCAAACCCTAAACCAGAACATCATTTTATGATTGGATCTTCACAAATGCATTACTCAAACCTGACAACGGTTATTGTGAAGGTAACATACAAGCATTTTGCTCAGTCAGGGGCCTTTCCCCAAAGAGACTCTCTCAAGTTCCCATCTACAGTGTAATTAATTTAAGAGTATCAGTAGGTCAGACTTCCAGCAGCAGCACATCTCTGCTTAACTTTTAGATCTCTACTGTTGGAAGGGAGGGAGGGTCAGTTCTGCCTTTTATTTAGCAATTGATTGGTTTGTTTTATGACAGTGTTTCTCTTTAGGCACCAGCTCCAAACAACTTAAGTGTTTCTTAAAAATATAAGTTCCAACTATTTCCTTGCTTCACTTTTTTGTTGCAGGTGCCAGATAATAAGGTAGATTACAATCACATATTTAATGCTCAGGTGGAAAGCCTCAGTGATGAAAACAAATTACCCTCTAACTCCTTTTAAAGCTGGTAGGCAAACTGGTGACCTAGAAACACTAACTTATAACTAATCTTCTTCCTATATTTACCTTGGTCAACATGTGTGAAACCATAGATCATATGTTGACAAGATTTCCTAGAATTATAATAGGTTTATGGAGGTTAATGTTGTCAGATTATCAAGCACTAATGGCTCAGAGGACGAGGCCAGGTCTGAGGGGGAAAAGCCATCATTTTTTTTGTAAAAAATTGAAAACTGGTTTTCAGTATCAGCAAGGAGCTTTAGTCAGCTACTAGATGCAATAATAAGAATGTGTGGAATTGCAGAGGAAAAGGGAACGCAGTTAGCTTTGAATCTAACAGATTGTCTCAAAACTAAAGACTCTATTCTGTACTTCTATAAGGAAGCCTCTTCAGAATAACAATATACACCTTTTATTTTATTTTATTTTGTTTTTTAAAGATGACCAGTAAGGGGATCCTAACCCCCGACTTGGTGTTGTCAGCACCACGCTCTCCCAAGTGAGCCAACTGGCCATCCTTATACAGGGATCCAAACACATGGCCCTAGTATTATCAGCACCACACTCTCCCAAGTGAGTCACAGGCTGGCCCTCACCTTTTAAAAATTTTTTTATTATCCTTAGAGAATTTCTCCTTATTGTGAATCCTCAGTTTCATTCCACTGGAGTTTAACATGCCATATATCACTTAGGAGAAGAGGTGGTATCCAAAAATTAGTCACATACAAGTCAATTCTTGAAAAATTGTGACTCAGATACTCATTTGACATTTTTCTCTTATGGCTTAGTAGTGATAATAACTATTTTTCCCATTGACTTTTTTCTCTCAGGGGATTGAGACTTATTCAGTTGCTGAGATGTGAGGACCAGAATTGTTATGAGAAATTGGTGCAGCCTTGCCAGTTAAAGGAACCCTGCCCAAGGACTTACCTTCATTGTTCTCCTACCTGCTCAGACTCTTCTGAGAGGCTTGCTCATGGAACTCTTCAGACCTCCATTAGCCTGGGAAACTCCTGGTACAAAGTGACAGTTTGAAATGAATTTACATTAGCCCAACAGAACTATATTACAATGAAATACTGTTGGGTCTGGTCTCCTAAATTCTAGGGTGACGGTTATTGGAGCAGAGTGGCAAAATCTGTTAGTACAACTTTCTATTGTTTCACTTGATATTTGACTTTGGAAATTACATGCTACAGAAATATATGCTGGGGCCGGCCCGTGGCTCACTCGGGAGAGTGCAGTGCTGATAACACCAAGGCCCCGGGTTCGGATCCCATATAGGGATGGCTGGTTGGCTCACTGGCTAAGCGTGGTGCTGACAACACCAAGTCAAGGGTTGAGATCCCCTTACCGGTCATCTTTTAAAAAAAAAAAAAAAGAAATATATGCTGATTGAAAAAAAAAAACAAAAAACAAACCACCAAGGTCTCCCTCAATCCTCTTCTCTCCTGCCTGAATCTTACTTTGTCAGGTGATCACGGTTGAGAGCTTACTGAAGATACATTTTATACATCCACACAGCACACATACCAAAGCTACTGGGACAGTGGTAAAAATCTGAATCTAAAAACAAAGTCCAGGGCCGGCCCGTGGCTCACTCGGTAGAGTGCGGTGCTAATAACACCAAGGCCCCGGGTTCGGATCCTATATAGGGATGGCCGGTTTGCTCACTGGCTGAGCGTGGTGCTGACAACACCAAGCCAAGGATTGAGATCCCCTTACCGGTCATCTTTTAAAAAATAAATAAATAAATAAAATAAAATAAAAAAATAAAAACAAAGTCCAAACAATTTCCAGGTTTATGAAATTATTCTATAAACACACAAATTTAAATAGAAAGAAACAAATACAAATCTCATTACTCACATCTTGTATTTTATTTCTCATAATGGCTAATGAACGAAAAAAGTGATCGTAGCAGCTTATTATTTTAAGGTGGCAACTATAACTTAAATGCTAACAGGCCCACTCCATAAAACAGGAAACTCTCTCCCAGGGCTATAATGGGCATTTATTTGAGTTTCCCAAACCCAGTGACAACTAATGATTTTTATTGCCTATCAAACACAGAAAAAATTTTTTATTGTTCCCCTATAGCTGAAAAATCCCACATATGATAAATTTTCTCTGTATACATGATCCATTGACTGACACCAGAAATAGCTACTAAAATGCCTACAATTATGATTTTCAAACTGGGTTCTGGCTACTTCTGGGGGTTATTTTGTGGTATGCCAAGGAATATTGTAAACAACATAGTGAATATGCTCCATCTTTCCAGACAGCAATGTTTGAGTGATCACCTATCTATTTTTTCAAAATGTTAAGTGTGAGCTTTCTTCCCTAGCTGAAATACACAGGGAACCTCAATACTGTATATGAAACAAGTTTTAGGAAACCGCACTGGTAGTGGTAGTTGGCTGATGTATGTTTCCCTCCACACACACCCTGGAGGTGTGTGGCCCTTCCTTCCCAGTGAACCCTGGGGAAATGCTTGGCATACTAAGCCTCACTGCCTTCCAATATCAATTCAAGAACTGGGCATCCTGTCTGGGACACAAAAAGTTCTATAAGGAAGTCTAAGAGTCACCAACAAGACTGCCAATCTGTTTGCCCTCTTTTCAGATAAGTAACAATCAGAGGTAGCATAGTAGGAATGTTATGTGCTAAAGTCCAGCTCTTTAAATCTAGGCTTTTATGGCTTTTCTGTCCTTTGTTGCAATAGATTTCAACAAACTAATACTTCTGCTTGTGTTGTTGTATTTTGCAGATCTTGTGGCACCTCCATTTTTAGATCATCGTAAACAGCTCATATCTTCCTAAACTGTGAGAAAGTGCTGAATGTTCCCAAATGGCATCCTGCCCCTAATCTGGTTTCTCAATATTCTGATTCTTCTCCTTTTCTGTATATTTTTCTAGTCGAAGAAGCCACTTGGCCCAGTAGTGGGAACAGAGCTCCTCATCCATGAAGTGTGGGTGGGCAGGGGATCCATCTTTGTACGCCACCACAATTAAGCCACACTGAACCTAGGAAGAAACACAGGGCAATTCCAGTATTTCTACATTAGGTCCAGAGTTTAAGTTCATTTCCTTCTTACAGAGCAAACTCTGTCAGTACAAAACAATCTACAGTAATATCTCCTAACTCAATTTCTAAGGTGGGTTGATGAAAGACTACACCAGGATACATGAGAACACAAAGATAACAGATAAAACATTAAAGAATGAACTATGGTCATTAAAGAACTATTTTTTAAAAAGCCCAGAAAGAGGGGGAAAAAGTGCTTTTTAAAATGGGAGGACAAGGAAGAGTAAGCAGTGGGATAAAAATAGAGTTAAAAACATAAGGAGTTAAATAGCTGTAAACAAGCATTGAGCAAAGCTTCAAGTAAGTAGAAGCTCATTGTCCTGACCTGAAAGCTATAGTTGGCATCATAGTTTATGGCACCCACGTATGCCACAACTTGCAGTGGGTTGTCATATGTATTTTGGATATAAGGCTTTGGTCTCTCTGATGTCTTCCAATCAATCACACACAGCTTGCCCCTAAAGAGAAACCAAAGAAAGTCTTTGTAGGTAATAGTTCAAACTGAAAAACTGTTAGGTCTACTCTCCTCTTATGTATAATTTATTACTTGTCACCCAATGACTGTTGCTTCTATCCTCCGCTTTCCAAAGTGGCTTTACTTCTTAGGATTAGGTGTGATGCTCTTTCTTCTGACCACTTGATTCAGGTCAGTTGAGCCTGGAAGGAGGTATGATGGAAAATGTGTCCTGCAGTGCACCCATGAAGAGCTACAGATGTGGGCCATGTGGGAGAGCTGGGAAACGATTTTTCTGCAGTTCAAATTTCTAAACTTTCCTGTAATTCCTTTGGGCCTCCTTTCCTTTAATAGTTCACAGGGGAATTGAAATGACATCTTTTATTGTCTTGGTTGATTTTTTTAAAATATCTATCAGAATGAAACACAAGAGATCAGTAGCAAAGTCTCCATTATGGAGGACAATGCATTATGATGCCTCAAAAATTATCTTGCTCAGAAACCAAAGCTGGCGTTGAAATCCATCAACATTCAATAGGCACCAACTATATGCAGAAATACAAATAAGGAAACCTGGTCCCTGTCCTAAAAATTTACATACAAAAATGATTACATTGTGTAATGGTATACTAATTATACCATTGATATACTAATTATCCTGATTTGAACATCACATATTGCATACAGGTATTGATATTCAACTCTGTACCCCACAGATATAACAATCAATTGTTTCAATAAAAAAAACCTTACATACAGGGTAGGGTATCTATTAGGGATATTGAGAAAATAAAAAAATACCTGCCACTTTTTTTTTGGGGGGGGAGGGTGTCAAATATCCAGTGTATTCTTCCCCACTCCCCCCATTCTGGTAGGGTTTTATACTTGCCAACTGCAGTACCGAAAACATTATAGGATGAGTGGGCTGATAACTAGAGACTCTTAAAGAACAGGATCTACCTGTTCAATCTGTCTTTCGTGACTTCAATTTCAAAATCAGTTTATAGGGAGATTTTGTACAAAGTATGTATGTTAGTTGCATGTCACTATAGCTCTAGAGTTACGACTTATGCAAGGTACCTGTAAGATCAGTCTAGAGCAGCACTGTCTAAAAGAAACAAAACGTGAGTCACACATGTCATTTTAAATTTTCTAGTAACAATATCAGAGAAGAAAAAAAAGAAATAGGTGAAATTTTAATATTTTACTTAACCCAACATATCCAAAATATTATCTTTTCTTTTCTTTTTCTTTTTTGGAGGCTGGTTAGTGTGGGGATCCAAACCCTTGATCTTGGTGTTATAACGCCTCACTCTAACCTACTGAGCTAACCAGCCAGACCCCAAATATTATCATCTCAACATATAATCAACATAAAAACGTTATTAATGGGATATTTTACATTCTTTTTTGTACTAAGTCATTGAAATCTAGTTTGTATAAAGTTACAGCACATCTCAGTTTGGATTGGCCACATTCAGGTACTCAATAGCCGTATGTGGTTAGTGGCTACTCTATTCAATACAAAGTGCAGGTCTAGAGGTAATTTTATTGCCTTTGTAATTGTTTTGTAATATTGCTAAGTTTGACAATCTATGCAAATGAGGGCCCCAATAACTACAGGAGGCTGCCATTCCCAGTTCTCTCACCTGAATAAATCAAAATACCTTAAAAAAAGATTTCTGCCTTAGACCACTGTTTAGAGCAATGTACTATAATTGTAGAACTTAATGGAAAAAAAAATCTTAGTAGCATACTGAAATCTATAAAACATTGATAAAAGAAACTGAAGATGGCAGAAGTGGCAAGAAGAAAACTACTGGAAGAAAACACAGGGGAAAAAGCTCCATGACATTGGTCTGGGCAATGATTTCTTAGATGGAACACCAAAAGCACAGGCAACAAAAGCAAAAATAGACAAATGGGATTGCATCAAATTAAAAAGCTTCTGTAGGGAGCACTTCTCTGTGTGTGAGATGGCGTCATTAAACTCTACAAAATTTAAAAAAAGTCTGGCTGGTTAGCTCAGGTGGTTAGAGCGCAGGGTTGTAACACCAAGGTTGAGGGTTCAGATCCCTGTACCAGCCAGCTGCCAAGAAAAAAAAAAGCTTCTGTACAGCAAAGGAAACAAGTAACAGAGTAAAGAGAAAACCCATGAAATGGGAGAAAGTATTTACAAACCATACAACTGATAAGATGCTAGTATCCAAATATATAAGGAACTCAAACAACTTAATAGGAAGAAAACAACCCAATTTAAAATGGCAAAGGACAAGGTCAAGGGTTCAAATTCCCATACTGGCCAGCTGCTGGAAAAAAAAAAAGGCAAAGGAGATAAAACAGATATTCTCAAAAGAAGACATATGAATGGCCAATAGATATGTGAAAAAATGCTCAACATCTCTGGTGATCAGGGAAATGCAATTAAAAACCATAGTGAGACATCACCTCACAAATGTTATAATGGCTATTGTCAAAAAGATGAAAGACAGCAAGTATTGGCAAGAGTGTGGAGAAAAGGGAATCCTGGCATATTGTTGGTATGTAAATTAGTATAGCGATTTTGGAAAACAGTATGGAAGTTCCTCAAAAAACTAAAAATAGAATTACCATATGATCCAGCAATCCCACTTGTGGGTATATATCCAAGAGAATTAAAACCACTATGTTTAAGAGATGTCTGAACTCCCACGTTCATTGCAGCATAATTCACAATAGCCAAGGTATGGAAACAATGTAAGTGTCCATCAGTGGATGAATGGATAAAGAAAATGTGGTATATATACACAATAGAATACTATACAGCCTTAAAAAAGAACAAAATTCTGTCATTTGCAACAACACGGATGAAACTGGAGGACATTATGCTAAGTGAAATAAGCCAGGCACAGAAAGATTAATACTGCATGACCTCACTTATATGTGGAATTGAAAAAAGTCAAACTGAGAAGCAGAGGCGAATGGTGGTTACCACAGGTGAGGGGAGCGGAGTGGAGTGGCGGGTCTGCAGGGAGATGTTGCCCAAAGGGTATAAAGTTTCAGTTAGACAAAAGGGATAAGGTTTAGTGATCTACTGAGCAGCATGATGACCACAGTTAACAACAATGTACTGTATATTTAAAAATTGCTAAGAGTAGATTTTAAAAGTAGATTTTCACACCACAAAAAAGTAAGTGAGGTGATGAATATGTTATTTAGCTTGATTTAATCTTTCCACAATGTCTACATATATCAAAACATCACACTGTACCCCATAAATATATAATTGGTCAATCAAAAATAAATTTTAAAAAATCTTAGCATAAACCCAAATTAAACTTGCAGTAAGACAGTTCACAAACACCTCTTAAACAAATGAAAAGATGCTCAGCCTCAGGAGTATGCAAGACACAGATTAAAAATACAGTGTTATCAAAATTATTAACAGTGTTGTTAAAGGTATGCACAAATAAACACACTAATATCTACTATTATTAAAATGCACATACCCTTGACCCAGCAATTTCCATTTTAGGTACGTATGAGAGAACAATGGCTTGATGTCTTGGGTGCGACTACCAAGTGCCTGGGATATTTAAGAAGTACTCATACCCAGGGCTACTTTCAGATCAACTGAATATATCTCCCGTCTAAAACAAACAAATGAACCTGTGCATCTGCTTAGAGAAACTTTCACAGTTGTATACAAGGAGGCAGCCTGGTTCCTGACCCCAGTATTTTACCAGATTTATGACACTGTGTAGCTAGAGATTTCAGTATATTGTGACTCTCACAGTTGCTGTGTGTTTATGTGTATTATAATGTTGTGTGTAAAAGAGTGTAAAAAGTAGACCAGACGGGCACAGTACCAAACTTATAACAGTGATTGCCTTTGTCCAGGGGCCTGGGAGAGGAGAGAGGAGATAGTTAAAAGGAATTTGGGCTTAACTTGTCTTTTTTTTTTTTTTTTTTTTTTAAAAGATGACCGGTAAGGGGATCTTAACCCTTGACTTGGTGTTGTCAGCACCACGCTCAGCCAGTGAGCGAACCGGCCATCCCTATATGGGATCCGAACCCGGGGCCTTGGTGTTATCAGCACCACACTCTCCCGAGTGAGCCACGGGCCAGCCCTGGGCTTAACTTGTAATGTTTTATTTTTCTTAAAAAAAGAAGAAAAAAAATTACAAGCAAATGTGACAAAGTGTTAATAACTATTAATTCTGGACAGTGGAAAATTACTGAAATAGAAAAGAATGTTGTAGGGCTGGCCCGGTGGCACACTGCTACAGTGCGCCGCTTGGGAGTGCGGCGGCGCTCCCGCCGAGGGTTCGGATGCCACATACAGACTGGCCGCTCACTGGCTGAGCGAGGTGCAGGCGCAACACCGGGGGTTGCAATCCCGTTGCTGGTCCCGGTCTGGTACGGGCGCGACACTGAGGGTTGCGATCCGTTGCCGGTCACGAAAAAAGACAAAAAGGAAAAAAAAAAAAAAAGAAAAGAATGTTGTAGATCTATATGAACTAATAAGGACAGATCTCTAAGATACATTGTTAAGTGAAAAAAAAAAAAAGGGTGTAGCATGTTGTGTTCAGAAGCGAGGGTGGGGGGCTGGCCAGTTTGCTCAGTTGGTTAGGGTTCCATCCCAGAACCAGCCAGTTGTCAAAAAAAAGAAAAAAGGGGGCCCGCCCTGTGGCGCACTCGGGAGAGTGCGGCGCTGGGAGCGTGCAGCAACTCTCCCGCCGTGGGTTTGGATCCTATATAGGAATGGCCGGTGCGCTCACTGGCTGAGCGTGGTGTGGGTGACACCAAGCCAAGGGTTGCGATTCCCCTACCGGTCATGAAAAAAGACAAAAAAAAAAAAGAAAGTAAGGATGGGGACAAACAATTATACATATTAGTCATAAATCAGGAACACATGAACTTTTTAAACGGAAGTTAAATACAGAGTGTGTGTGGAAGACTCACTTTTTTTTTTCTTCCCTTTTTGTCTTTTTTTTTTCGTGACCGGTAATGGGATCGCAACCCTCAGTGTTGCACCCGTACCGCGACCGGCAATGGGATCGCAACCCTCAGTGTCGCGTCCGCACCGCGCTCAACCAGTGAGCAGACCGGTCTCTATATGGGATCCGAACCCTCGGTGGGAGAGCCGCCGCGCTCCCAAGCGCCGCACTCTACCGAGTGCGCCACCGGGCCGGCCCATGGAAGACTCACTTTTAACAGCTTAAGTTAACCAAGTACATATATTACCCATTAAAAATCCTTCTGAAATTTATAAAATCTTAGATTCAAAAATGTTCAGTGTTCATATTCTCAGTATTGATGCTCTGACTTAAATGAGCAAAAAATAAATAACCATCCATGCTATGGACATATTTAATAATCCTCTATAAAAAGCGTTTGTTATCAGGAACTTCTTATAGGCCTCAGGGTGGAAGTGACTATATGGCTCCCTTGGTTAATCTAAAGGGCAACCAAAAATAGTCTACTAATAATTTCTTGGCACACAGGGCTCTTCTCAGATGAGGCAGCTATGGCACAAAACTGTTTGGTGGTCTAAACACAGTTTCCAGACTAATGAATATTCTGCCAATTTTTTTTTAAACTTAAATTTTAACTAGAGCTTCAAGGGTTACAAGTACATATTTTTCTTCCCCATCCTGTTCCTTCTGCTCACATGCTTCATTTGGAATAGGGGTACCTGCAGGTTATAGCTACGCTTGGAATCTGTAGTAACTGGGACAAACAGTAACGCAGCAGCAATTTAAAAACTGCAGGAAGCTTGAGTAAGGTCAGAGTTCTTATCCATGTCAACCACTGCCTGGAAGCCAGGAAAAGATTTTCAGGGCCATCAGAATATGGGTGTAATCTTTAGGAAAACAGAAAAGAAAACACAGGAATCAAATTGGATCTTATGGCTGGTATCTTGCTTGGGGGGAGGGGAAGAGGTACAAGCTGGAAAACAGGCCATTCTAGAGATATAGAAAAGTCTATCTTTTCTCCACTAAATAATTTGATTTTGGAATACTGATTGACAAGGACTATGTGGCTGTTCCCCCTGCATCCTTATTTACCTCTTGCCTCACACCCAATTCTTTTACCTATCACATAGGTTTTAATGTTACAGAGGAAGAGGCTATGAATACCTACAGGCACACCTTGGGAATTAAGAGGAAAAAGTACCTTTCAACAGGCACTGTCTTTCCCACCCTGCATTAATTCAGTTCCAAGCTGTGATGTAAACAGTATCATACTTACTGATACTCTGCTACACAGTCCAGCAGACCTACATACTTTAAGGTCTCATGTTGAACACCGCTTTCAAGAGCTCGCACTCCGGTAACATCTTTCAGAACATGCTGGACGCTTTCAACGTAGCCAGATTCAAAGAGATTTTCATCTCTTTCTTTTAAGTTCCCCTGGGGTGAAAGTATGCTTTCCAAGGCTTGATGGAACTGTTTCCCTTGTAAAAAGATGTCTGAAAAGAAAATCAGGGGAAAAAGGAAAACAAAACAAAGTCAGTACTAATACACAAACTCTCTAAAAACTCTGAACAATAACATCAAAATTAAATAAAATTAAAAGTCACACAAAAGTTACCTTTAAGTGACAACCCCTAAGACAGCAAATTTCAGCCTCTTGTGAAACCTAAGAATGCATTTTGAAAACCGAAGGGATTAGAATAGTTTAGAATAAAATGGATTAAAGTCAAATATTTCTAGTAGAATTAGGCCAAAGCTAGAATTGTAGACCTGGGGGCTATGGGGCAACACGTAGTTTATGGTTCTGTGTATTTCAGCATCCAATTTAATAAGTAGGGCTGGCTGGTTGGCTCACTTGGGAGAGTGTGGTGCTGTTAACACCCAGGTCATGGGATCAGATCCCCATACAGGCCCGCTGCCCCCCCAAAAAAACAAAAACAAAAACAAAAATTCAATTTAATTTAACTGGTTGTGATAAAAAATCATTAGAAATTTAGGGAACTGGGCTGGCCCGTGGCTCACTCGGGAGAGTGTGGTGCTGATAACACCAAGGCCCCGGGTTCGGATCCCATATAGGGATGGCCGGTTCGCTCACTGGCTGAGCGAGGTGCTGACAACACCAAGTCAAGGGTTAAGATCCCCTTACCGGTCATCTTTTTTAAAAAAAAAAAAAAAAGAAATTTAGGGAACCGTATTTCTGTTTACAGTTCTTTTTACAACCAAAACTTAATCATGAACATAGGTGGGAGAATCCTTTTACTAGAGATTTCCAGAATTCATGACTGGCAAGGAATGAAAATCAAGGCACATGCAAATTAAAAATAATGAACTGGATGTTTGAGGCGGGAGGGAGAGGAAAATATGTGACATTCTTCTCTTGTGCTTTTTTTTAGTGCTGGAACAGTCTGAGACGTTTGCTGTGTTCTGTATTTTTTTTTCCTCATACAGTTTTAAGTTAAGAAAATGGAATACAAAAAGATTCAACAAATGCAAAAAAATACTATGTATTCACTTGATTCTTGGTAAGGGACGGAGAGAAAGAAAGGGGGACACTGTTACGCTAAGCAGTGGTCTTGGTGCTTCCAAAACATTATTTGATTTTCAAACACAACGACCTAGCACGATAGGGATCATTACCCCCATTTGAATGAATGAGTCCTTGCAGGCCTAGGCAGTGCTGCTAATTTGCCCAAAAGCAAAAGCTGGACTGGCAGCCTGGCACCAGAGTCTGTATTCTTTCTGGTCCACCACACAGCAGAGCAAGGAAGGCAAACTAAAGATCACCATTTAGATACAACAGAGTAGGAAATACACATGCTTGGAGACAGACCCACAGAAAAGGAGGAAAACAATTCTATCTAATGAGGTAATATTAAACTGTATTGTTTGTCAAGTATTTTTTACAAAGACTTTGAAAGGTCAGTTCTACCACCGGCAAAAAATGGCATCCCTTCTGGGAAATTACTTAGAGTTAAATGAAATTCAACTAAGGAACTAAGTTATTCTACTCCAAATTTACTTGGTTCAATTGGAATTATCAGCACATGAAAGGCTTACAAGAAAAAATTTTCCTTTTTTTAAATTTTCTTTTATTTTTTCTTTAAAATTTTTTTTTTTTTGTATTTAGTTCTAAAACTTAGTAAATTTTTTTTTTTTTTGGCAGCTGGTCGGTACAGGGATTGAGCCCCTGAACCTTGGTGTTACCAGCACCACCCTCTAACCACCTGAGCTATCTGGCCAGCCCAACTATAAGAAACTTAAGACTGATGGAATTAAAACGTGGGGCAAAGAAGTGTACTATTCATCTACAGAGTAGCTTAATGAAGCAGAAGACAAACATGTTAAAACAGGAAGCAAAAAACCTTTTATCAGGGCTGGCCCATTAGCTCAGTTAGTTAGAGAGTGGTGTTATAACACCATGGTCAAGGATTCAGATCCCCATACAGGCCAGCCACACACATACCCCCCCCCCCCCAAATTGCTTTATCAACTGCCATGCACAATTCATCACTGGCTGCAAACTTAACCCCTGGCTAGGTTCTTCACATACATATGGCCACAAACATGGAAATCCAGATTACAGTATCCCTTAGAATCTAGGGCTCAGAACATTAAATATGATTCAATTTTAATTTTAATAAAAAAACGATTAAGGGGCCGGCCCAGTGGCGCACTGGATAGTGCGCCGCTTGGGAAGCGCGGCGGCGCTGCCGCCCGAGGGTTCGGATCCCACATACAGACCGGCTCCCGCTCACTGGCTGAGCGAGGCGTGGGAGCAGCACCGAGGTTTGCAATCCCGTTGCCGGTCCGTGGTCCGGTACGGGGGCAACACTGAGGGTCGCGATCCGTTGCCGGACACGGAAAAAAAAAAAAATAAAAAAAATAAAAAAACGATTAAAGGATAGATTTATCACAGGCAGCATCAAGTTGAAGTATTCACTCAACTAAAGGAGTGAAAGTGGAAAATGTGTTAAAGCAATGAAAGTGAAATGTTTTTAAGTCCCAGTGTATAAAGTGCATTAAAAAAATTTCATGTGTCTCCAATATTCTGATAGAACTGGCAGGATGGATGATATTTTAGGATTAAAAATCAGTGTGGCAAAAAATTAAGAAATAAGCCCCAGCCCTTTATTATGATCAACATTTAAATGTAAATCAGAGTAAGTCAGACTTTCTAATCTTTGCCAATCTTCAAAAGGTTAACTGATGCTTGGGAAATTGCTCAAGTGTTCGGAAGAAAGCCAGGCTCTGGGCACATCTCTATCCTTTAGCCTTTGGCAAGACCAGGCAGAAAGGAATTATCGATCCAGTACTTTTTAGACTGCCTCTCCAGACCCACTAATCAATTTAGTGACTTCTGATATGCTTTTTCTTTCTGTATGTGATTGGCCCCTTATTTACTTATTTATTTTTTAAAAAAGAGTGATTCTACTTCCAAGGTTGCTACTGAGTTAACTGAGAAATAGCAGAGTGCTAATCTAGATCAACAAAGTCGACTATGAGAAAACAGCTATAGTTTTCTCTCTGTTTGGGCTATTGGGGCTCATTCACATTCCAGACAGAAATTCCCCTCCTTTATCAAGAGGGCCACCAGCTCACTTCCTTACTTTGTGCCAAGAGCTAGAGACTCTAGGGTCCCACATGTCCCATCAGATTTCTGCCTTTACATTTCTTTCTTTTTTTGTGTGGTGGCTGGCCGGTACAGGGATCCAACCCTTTGTGCCTTTACATTTCTTTCAGGATTACAATCCTTTCAGGATTCCTAAAAGCTGTGACATTCCTGTTTTACAGAAAATCAAAACACTTCTCATGAGGAAACTGTCAATTCTAAATTCTAGTGGTACAAATAAAAAACTTAAGATGTCATTAAAAGATTTTTATGCTGCTTGTTTAGAAGGCAGAGGACAGTTTGGTGGTTGTTACTAATTAACTCTCTTAAGGCAGTAAGCCCCTGCATATAGTTCTTGCCCCACACAGCTGAAGAATGTTATAAGGCCTTGACCATTTTTGCCATATACAGGTACCACCTGTATATGCTTAATATTTTTCTTAAAACATATGTGACCACATGTTTAATGCCTTACACATTTACATACACACAGTTTTTTCTTAAGATGTTGGAAAATAAGTACACTGCTCTTAAAATAAAAATTAAACTGCTTGTGTACCACTAGGGCTATGTGTACTGCTCTCTGGGAGACAGGGCTAAGGAATAATCAATGTAAAACTTAGCTTTAACAAGAGATATCTATATGAGGGGTCTTCAAAAAGTCCGTGGAAAGATTAGTATTGTCTTTTTTTTTTTTTTTAAAGATGACTGGTAAGGGGACCTTAACCTTACTTGGTGTTGTTAGCACCACACTCTCTCAAGTGAGCTAACCGGCCATCCCTATATAGGGATCCGAACCCGTAGCCTTGGTGTTATCAGCACCACACTCTCCCAGGTGAGCCATGGGCTGGCTCTTAGTATTGTCTTTTAATTCAAATTTTCCACAAACTTTTTCAAGTACCCTCATGTAATCCTTATGAGACCAGCTAATTCACCTGTGCTTATGGTCTTTATTTTTGCATGGAATATGTTTCAAGGAAGCTATTCTCCTAACTTGTCTAAGTTAGGGGTTGAAGACTAAAATTTATTACTCCCAGTTCCTAATAAAGAGCATCTGATTATCTCAATTTACAAAGATCTAAATATAGGTCATGTGTTCTGACCTGTTGCCAGGGTGAATTTACCAGTCCGTTTACACTGACAAGTAGAGCAATAGTTATTTACTAGATTCTGAACAGATTGTCTAGCAAAAAACTAAAATTCTGTTAACAGGTGACTCACTTTTTCCCCATAATCAAGAAAAACAAGCAATTCTGTCTTTTTTTTTTTTTTCTTTCTCGTTTCCGGCAACGGATCGCAACCCTCAGTGTCGTGCCCATACCGGACCAGGACCAGCAACGGGATCGCAACCCTTGGCGTTGCACCCGCACCTCGCTCAGCCAGTGAGCGGGAACCGGTCTGTATGTGGGATCCGAACCCTCGGCGGGAGCGCCACCGCGCTTCCCAAGCGGCACACTGTAGCAGTGCGCCACCGGGCCAGCCCGAAAAACAAGCAATTCTAATATGAAGTTTGTAGCTTATAAAAAGCAAATTAATTTTATGCCTTATTTAGTCAAATTACTTGATCTCTGTGCTTCAGCCTCATCTGTAATATGTGGATAATTTTTGAAAGTATGCTTCATGGGACTGTCATGAGGATTAAGTAAACTAATACACATAAAGTGCTATTTAGTGCTAATTATTATTATTAGAAAGTAGTTCCTCATTAGTAAGATTAGAAAAACAACATTGACATCAGTGCCATATATTCTGGAAAACACAGTGACATGCAGAACCAGAATTAAAAGAATTACTTGAAGTGTATTCTGCAAAGCCATCTTCTCCCAATTCCTGAATCATCCGCTGTTTCCACCTCTCCAAATAGAAAATCTGTTCTGATGTCATGGTCTGCTGAAGGATCCGGGTCACACTTGGTATTACTTTCCTTTGTAAAGGGATTTTTAAAGGAATTGAAGTGCCACTTGTATTTGGTTTTACACTTCTCTCTGGATTGAAGATAGGAAACCAGTTTTGTGGACCTTTTGTTTCCTCATCTTGCTTTGAGGATTTACTCTTGCTCACAGGTCCATAGAGTAAAGCATCTTCCTCCAGCAATGATTCTGGGGTCTGGGCACGGCCTTTAAATGACACGACAGACTGTACTAAATGAGAGTATTTTTCTTGGTCCACTTTTTCATAAGGGTTCACTTTTTTCTTCCGGCCACATAAATAAGAAGAAGTAGAAAAATCCACAAGGGCGGCTGGTTTTACAGAAAACCCCTTGGAACTTCTGAGCTGCCTGCAAATGGTCTGAAATACCTTCATCTTCAGATTTTTTTTCACTTCTCTCTAGTCTATTTGCAATGTCCAGGGCCTTTTTTATTTTTGTATTCCTGTTAAAGGGAAAAGTGGTGTTAGATACCAGATGCATTATATATTTGAACTATCAAAGTGAGAGCTGCATCAGAATAACCCACACCGAAATTATATTCAATATACTCTTTCGACATGTTTGCACAAAGCTATTTTCCAGGAAAGACTCTCATCAACACCAAAGGGCCAGCGAATCAATAGACAGCTTGGGGCAAGACGTGTTCAAACTTTAATCTGAAGAAATGTGAACGCCCCAGAAAATAGGACTGTGTGCAAGAGACAGAGAAAAACAGAACGATGGAAACCGTCCTACAGCGGCCATGACAGTCACAGTGAACAATTAACGACCGATCCCTAAAAACCAGGTTCTTTGCTAAGTACTCCGTTTGGCTATTTCTCATTTAATCCTCACACCTAACGTGGGTGCTATTAGGACCCCGTTTTACAGACGTGGAAATCGAGCTTCTGAAGGGCACGTCCCGTGTCGCAGGCTGGAGCTGGCAGGCGGCGGTCAGCAAGGCCCACCATCGTGGTCCCCGGAGAGCGGCCTAAGTGTGGACCCTTGGCGGGGACAGGACGGGAGTCTGGATTAGGAAACAGACAACTTTAAATATCGGCCCAGCCTATGGCAAGGATCGGTACCTCAGAAGCCACCACGCCTCGCTTAACTCCCAGGGCACGAACAACCTCTCAGGACCCGAACTTTCAACGTTCCCGCGCTCTGGCCAGCAGCTAGGTCCCGCCTAAGGCAAGCAGTCCCAGCCTGCACTGCGGCGCGCACGCTCCACCCCTAGCCTCTTGTTCACCAGCGTAGACACGCGACCGATTGGGAGTCTCTCCTCTCCGGCGTTAGCGTGGGCGCCTCCAAATCGCGCACTTTTGCTCTCGCGAGGTCTTGTTTACGTCACCTCTCGTCGCCATCTTGGACTAGGGCTGAGAAATAAATTTCGCCGCACTGGAGCGCGCTCTTTCTCGAATCGTGCGTCGCTGGGAGAGTGTCCCTGTCTCTGCGTCCCCGTCGCGGTTCTGCGGTCGGCGGTGTCCGCCTGGTGCAGAGCGAGGGTAGGCCCCCCGTTGCATCTTTGCCCGGCTCCAAGATGGACGGCGGCGGGGGAGGCCGCTCTGGGGGAGCACGTGGCGCGCCGCTCGCCTGCTCCCGGGGCT
>NW_007736905.1:0-1377 GCF_000696425.1 Galeopterus variegatus
CTTTTGCACATGCTATTGCTTACCTTTGGGATTCCTTATTCACGGGAATTCTTTCACCACGTTGCCACATTATGTTCAGGTTTTTCTCAAGTGTCCCTTTCCAAGTGAGGCAGTCTCTGCCCTCTTATTTAAAATGATGTCTCCTCCTGGAAACTACATAGCAACTCTAAGCTTTGATTTTCTTCTATTGTTTTTCAACATTTGACATAATATAGAACTTTCTCATTTATTGTTCTTATCCTTAGTTTACCATCTATCTAGTGAGAATTCAATTGGATTTCCATTATTGCCTTGCACATAAAAGTACTCAGTGTGTATTTGTTAAAAAGAAATTAAGTTTTTGTATTTTAAATTTTTACTTATTATCAGCACATTCATTCTTATAAATTGTGTTGTTTCTTTATGCCCTTTGCCTGACCTATTACTACCCAAACCCCTTCCCTCTCTCCCTCCAGATTGGTAGGATCAGACATTGACTTGTGATTAAAAAAGAAAATAAATATTATTAGGGAAATCATACACGTTTCCTGATACCCTGAATGAGCTATCCTGATAATTTAAAATCCGGAGCTTATTTTTGTCTCTTTAAGCTTGCCAATGCAATAAGAAACAGTTGCTGTGCCCAACAGTTCTTGTATTCTTGCTTTATCTCAAATTGCTCTCCTACAGCACCCATATGAATTGCCAAAACTTTCCTTTAATATACACGTCACCCAATATCAACACAAATGATAACCTTAAGTATTTTACACTGAGTGCCATAGATTACCCATAACACATTCTCTAATATAATTTTTAAATTTACTATCTTCTATCATAAGTGATTAATTTAATAAGCTCTTAAATTGTAAATTTAATTTCTATTGGCCAGAACTATATCTACTGCCAATTAATATTTTTAAAATTAAATTTGGAAAAAATAGTATTTCCCAATATTTATTTCTTCATGTAATATTATACAGTATAATATATAGCCAATGTGTGTATATATTATGTTATTTATATTCATTGGATAGATATTAAAATATATAATACACACATTATGTACATACACATATTATATGAAAAAACGCTGGGTATATATATATATATTTTTGTTTGTTTGTTTTATTCTCGCTCCCCCTTCTGGGACTCCAATTACATATATGTTATGCCATTTATTATCTGATGTTCTTTTTTTGTTTGTTTTAATTTATTTTATTTTGTCAATATACAACGTGGTTGATTATTGTGGCCCATTACCAAAACCTCCNACAATGTGGTTGATTATTATGGCCCATCACCGAAACCTCCCTCCCTCCTCCCTCTCTCCCTTTCCACCAAACAATGTCTTTTCCGTTTGCTTGTTGTAACAACTTCAAAGGATTGTAGTTGTTA
>NW_007736905.1:2377-12415 GCF_000696425.1 Galeopterus variegatus
AAAAAAAAAAAAAAAAAAAAAAAAAAAACATAATTTTTTAGAGAGTCTGTGAAAAAGATATATTAATGGACTAGTAAGTGACTGGTGCATAGTGTTTTTATTAAACATAAATTTAACTTTTAACACCCTAAGATATTTATTGTGAAATTTAAAAAATATTTTATTGGTCATTCATACTAATCACATTGTTGATGTAAGTATATCATAGTTAATCAAATCTTCCTCTCTAGAGCTTTTAATCTAAGTTATCAACATAGAAAGTGATTTTAGGGCCGGCCCGGTGGCGCACTGCTACAGTGCGCCAATTGGGAGTGCAGTGGCACTCCCGCCGAGGGTTCGGATCCCACATACAGACCAGTTCCCGCTCACTGGCTGAGCGAGGTGTGGGAGCAACACCAAGGGTTGCGATCCCGTTGCCGATCCCGGTCTGGTACGGGTGTGAGACTGAGGGTTGCGATCCGTTGCCGGACACGAAAAAAAAAAAAAGACAAAAAAAAAAAAAGAAAGTGATTTTATAAAATTTTATATTCCCAAATATTCATCTATTTTTATCATAGAGTGATAAAAAGTTTCTGAAGAAGAATTTCATTCTCCTTCTTCATTATTGAAATGCTTCAATATTACAAAACCATTGTGTAGAATGAAGAATAAAGTAATATGCCATAAAAAATAAAACTAAAGGATTTATCTTTTCTCAGTGTTTTTGGAGTTTTGGTATTCCTGGAATGAATAGTAGAAGTAAAAGAGTTGCAACTGTTCTTGAACAAATTTTGAACGGAAATTTTGCTTTATTTCTATCATTTAAATATTATTAATAGAAAATGTCACAAAATGTTTGTTTTTCATTATCTACTAAAGTGCTAAAATGCAGGAAAAAATACTGAACTTTCACAGGGAATCGTTTTTAAGGATTTTAAAAAGATTTTTAAGGTAATCTTCTGCTGAGATGGAAGTCCATAACTGATGCAACTTTTATACATGCAGCCTACAGTATAATTTTCTTTCTTAAATTTAAAGTAAAACTTATGGAGCCAAATTATACAGAATATTTAGAATTGATTACTGTCATTTTTAATCTACCTGAAAATAAAAATTAATCAATAGTGGAAATTTTTCTAATATGATGCTTAAGTATATATAATTCCCATCCAATACAAACCTAGGAGTGAATGGATAATGCTGAGCAACCAATAAAAAGATTAGGACAACTTAAGTCTTGATCCTATTATTATCATATATTTCTAGTTATGTTTCCCAGCCCAGAGGTCTGCAACCAGATAAGGAGAAAAAAAGGAGAATGTAATGTTCTTTGTTAAAATATGTATGGCCTGGAAGAATAAAGTTAACCATTAAGTGCCTTTATTCTTTGAATAAACTCAAGTATATCAGGTGAGTAGTCTATATTTTAACAGGGAAATATTTATTTCCTATGATATTATTTATTTACTTCTTCATTTAAAAAATAAATTTAATTTATTTTTCATTGTAACATAGATGATTATACATATCTGTGAGGTACAAAGTTGAATATCAGTTCTGATATGTGATGCTCAAATCAAGAAAATTAGTACATTCAACATTATACAGTGTAATTGTTTTTCATATTCCTTTACCAATTCCTCCTTTACCCTCCTCCGCCTCCCTCTTTCCAACCTCTGGTAACTTCAGTTCTCTTCTCTCTTTTTTTTGTTTAAATTTATCGGTATACAATGTAGTTGATTTTCATGTCCCTTTACCAATTCCTCTTTCCTCCCTGCCTCTTCCACCTCTCCCCCATTAACATCATATCTGTTCTCTTAAAAAATTCAAAGAATTGTTGTGATTGTTTTGTCTTCTTCCCCACTACTCCACCCACCACCATTTGTTTGTACGTTTATTTATTTATTTATTTATTTATTTATTTATTTATTTATTTATAGTTCTCACAAATAAATGAGAACATGTGCTATTTCTCTTTCTGTGCTGAACTAATTTCACTTAATATAATTTTTTCTAAGTCAATCTATGTTGCTGTGAATGGTAGTATTTCATTCTTTGTTATGGTAGAATAGTATTCCATTGTGTAGATATACCACAGTTTCCATAACTACTCATCTGATGATGGACATTTGGACTGCTTCTAACTCTTGGCTATTGTAAATACTACTGAAATAAACACTGGAGAACAGGTATCCCTTTGATGTAATGATTTCCATTCCTCTGGGTATATTCCAAGCAGTTGAATAGTTGGGTCTTATGGTAGATCTATCAGTAATTGTTTGAGGAAACTCCATACCATTTTCAATAAAGGTTGCACCATTTTGCAGTCCCACCAACAATGTAAGAGGGTTCCATTTCTCTGCAACCTAGCCAGCATTTAACATTCTCAGTCTTTTGGGTATAAGCCATCTGAACTGTAGTGAGATGGTATCTCAAATTGGTTTGGATTTGCATTTTCTGACTGCTGAGTGATGCTGAGCATTTTTACATGTGTCTGTTCACCATTCATATATTTTCCTATGAGAAATGACTGTTCAGCACATTTGCCCAATTTTTAATTGGGTAACTTGATTTTCTGGTGTAAAGTTGTTTGTGTTTCTTGTATATTCTGGATATTAGTCCTTTGTCAGATGTATACTTTGAAAATATTTTCTCCCACTCTGTTGGTTGTCTATACACTCTGTTAAGTGTTTCTTTTGCTGTGCAGAAGCTTTTTAGTTTGATATAATCCCATGTGTTTATTTTTCCTCTTGTGGCCTGTGCTTTTGGGGTCATATTAATGAAGTCTGTACCCCATCCTACATCCTGGAGTGTTTCTTCTAGGTTTTCTTTAAGAAGTTTTATTGCTTCAGGATGTATATTTAATTCTTTAATTCTTTTTGAGTTGATTTTTGTAGATGGTGAGAGGTAAGGTCCTAGGTTCCTCCTCCTGCATATGAATATCCAGCACCATTTGCTGAAGAGGCAGTCTCTTCACCAGTGTGTAGACTTGGTGACTTTGTCAAAGATCAGATTGCTGTAGGTGTATGGATTGATTTCTGGATTCTCAATTCTATTCCATTGATCAATGTGACTGTTTTTATGCCAGTACCATGCTGTTTTGGTTATTATAGCTTTGTAGATTGGTTTAAATTCAGGTAGCAATATGCCTCCAGCTTTATTTTTGTTTCTCAGAACTGCTTTAGCTATTTACAGTCTTTTGTTACTCCATATTATTGTTAGGATAGTTTTTGTTTCCATTTTTGAGAAAAATGTCTTTGGAATTTTGATGGGGATTACATTGAATCTGTAGATCACTTTGGGTAGTATGGATGTTTTCGCAATGTTGATTTTTCCAATATAAGAACATGGGATATCTTTCCATTTTCTTGCCTCTTCTTTAATTTCTCTCAACAGTGGTTTGTAGTTCTCTTTGTAGAGATTTTTTACTTCCTTGGTTAACTTTATTCCTAAGTATTTTATTTTTATGGTGGCTTGTAAAAGGCCTAGTCTTCTTGATTTCCTTTTCCGCATGTTCACAGTTGGATTATAAAAATGCTACTGATTTTGGTGTGTCGATTTTGTATCCTGCAAACTTGCTGAAGACATTTATCAACTTTAAGAGTTTTTTGTAGATGCTTTATGCTGTTCAATATATAGGATCATGTCATCTGCAAACAGGGACAGTTTGACTTCATCTTTTCCTGACTTTGTCTTTTCCACTTTGCAGGCCCTTTCTTTCTTTCTTTTGCCTGATTGCTCTGGCTAGTACTTCCAATGCTACGTTAAATAGGAATGGTGAGAGTGGGCATCCCTGTCTTGTTCTTGTTATTAACGGAAAAACTTTCCCCATTCAGGATGATATAGGCAGTAGGTTTGTCATATATGCCTTTAATTATGTTGAGATACTTTCCGTCTATACCTAACTTATAGAGGGTCTTTGTCATGAATGAGTGCTGAATTTTATCAAATGCTTTTTCAGCATCTGTAGAGATGATCATATGGTCTTTGTCTTTGATTTTCTTGATGTCGTGTATCACATTTATTGATTTGCGTGTGTTGAACCAACCTTGTATCCCTGCGATGAATCCCACTTGATCGTAGTGTTCAATTTTACTTATGTGTTGCTGTATTCTGTTACCTAGTATTTTATTGAGGATTTTTGCATCTATATTTGTCAAAGATATCAGCCGGTAGTTTTCTTTTTTAGTTGTATGTTTACCTGGTTTTGATATCAGGTTGATGTTTGCTTCATAGAATGATTTGGGAGAATTGTCTCTGTTTTGATCTTTTGGAAAAGTTTGCATAGAATTGGTCTCAATTCCTGTTTGAATGTTTGGTAAATTCTGCTGTGAATCTATCTGGTCCTGGGCTTTTCTTTGTTGGGAGCCTTCTGATAACAGCTTCAATCTCCTTTATTGTTATTGGTCTGTTCAGATTTTCTACATCTTCTTGGCTCAGTTTTGGTAGTTTGTGTGTGTCCAGAGATTTAACCATTTCCTCCCGATTTTCAAATTTGTTGGCGTATAGTTGTTTATAGTAGTCTCTAATGATTCCTTGTATTTCTGAGGTATCAGTTGTAATATCACCTTTTTCATTTCTAATTTTTGTCATTTGGGTCTTCTCTCTTCTTTTTTTAGTTAGCCATGTTAATGGTTTGTCAATTTTATTTATATTTTAAAAACCCAGCTTTTTGATTCATTGATCTTTTGTATCATTTTTTGGGTTTCAATTTCATTAAGTTCTGCTCTGATCTTAAAGATTTCTGTCTGTCTGCTAACTTTGGGTTTGGATTCTTCTTGTTTTTCTAGATCGTTAAAGAGAAGTGTTAGGTTGTTCACTTGCCATCTTTCCATTCTTCTGAAGCAAGCATTTAATGAGATAAATTTCCCCCTTAGTACTGCTTTTGCAGTATCCCACAGGCTTTGGTGTGATGTATCATTGTTTCCATTAGTTTCAAGAAATTTTTGGTTTTCCTGTTTGATTTCTTCTTGGATCCATATGTTATTAAGTAGAATGCTGTTTAATTTCCATGTGTTTCTATAGTTTCCAGAGTTTCATTTGTTATTGATTTCTAATTTTAATCCATTGTGGTCTGAAAAAATACATGGGATAGTTCCAATTATTTTGAATTTGTTGAGACTTGATTTGTGACCTAACTTGTGATGTATCCTGGAGCATGATTCATGTGGTGATGAGAAGAATGAATATTCTGAGGTCATTGGATGGAATGTTCTGTAGATATCTGCCAAGTCCAATTGGTGTAGAGTGTTGTTTAGATCTTGTGTTTCTCTGATGATTCTTTGCTTAGATGACCTGTCCAATATTGACAGTGGGGTGTTCAGGCCCCTGATATTATGGTATTAGAGTCTATTTCCTTCTTTTGGTCTAATAGAGTTTGCTTTATAAATCTGGCTGTTCTGACACTGGGTGTGTATATATTTATGATTGTTATGTCTTCTTGATGGAACAATCCTTTTATCATTATGTAGTGACCCTTGTTATTGCTTTTTATGGTTTTTAGTTCAAAGTCTATTTTATTCGATATAATAATGTCTACTCCAGCTCATTTTTCACTTCTGTTTGCATGGTAAATCTTTTTCCATCCTTTCACTCTTAGTGTATATGAGTCTTCATAGGTGAGGTGGGTCTCTTGAAGGCAGCATACTGTTGGGTCCTCCTTTTTAATCCAGTCAGTCAGTCTGTGTCTATTGATTGGAGAATTTAATCCTTTTACATTAAGAGTTGTTATTGAAAAGTGTTGATTTACTCCTAGCATTTTATTGATTTTTGTTTGGGTGTCTTATGGGTCTTTTGTTCTTTTCTTTCTGATTTATTCTTTGTCTTCTGTTTTTGTTGGTTCCTTGGGTTGTAGATAAACTTTTTTTTTTTTTCTCTTCATTGTTGGCATTTTTATTTTATTAGTGGGTTTTGATTTTTCTTGAGTTTTTATGGCAGTGGTAGTTATTTTTCAGGTACCAAAACCAATACTCCCTTGAGAATTTCTTGTAAGGGTGGTCATGTGGTAGTGAACTTCCACAGTTTTTGTTTGTCTGAGAAATATACTATTTGCCCTTCCTTTCAGAAGAATAGCCTTGTGGGGTAGAGTATTCTTGGCTGGCAATATCTTTTAGTATTTTGAATATATCATCTCATTCCTTTCTGGCTTTTAGGGTTTATGATGAAAAATCTGATGTTAGTCTGATTGGGGCTCCCTTATATGTGATTTGACACTTCTCTCTTGCAGCTTTTAAGATTCTCCCTTTGTCTTTGAGTTTTGCCAATTTGACTATAAATGTCTTGGAGAAGACCTTTTTGGGTTGAACACATTTGAGGATCTTTGAGCTCCCTGAATCCTAAGATCTGTCTTTTCCTATACCTGGGAAGTTTTCTGCCACTGTTTTGTTGAATATGTTTTCAATGCAATCTCCTTTTTCCTCCCCTTCTGGAGTACCCATGACTCGGATATTTGAGCTCTTGTTGGATATCTCTCTTAGATTTTCTTCAATGTTTTCAATTCTTTTTTCTTTTTCTTTTTTTTCTTTTCTTTTTTTTCTTTTTGTCTGCTTGTGTTATTTAAAACAGCCATCTTCAACGTCAGAAGTTCTCTATTCTGCTTCTGCAAGCCTGCTGGTTAAACTCTCTCTCGTGTTTTTTATTTCAATGAATGAACTCTTCAGCTTGGCAATCTCTGCTACATTCTTTTTCAGGGCACTGATTTCCTTGTACACTTCTTCTTTCGGGTCCTGTATACTTCTATTCATTTCATCATGTTGTCTAGCTGAGTTTTCATGTATCTCATTTAGTTTCCTTAGAACTATCACTCAAAATTACTTTTTAGACATTTCAAGGGCTTCTTGTTCTATAGGATCTAAACTTTGAGAGTTATTACCCTTTGGTGGTGTACTTTCTTGATTTTTCATATTTCTAGTATATTTCCTTTGATGTATAGTCATTTGGCAGGGGATTTCAGAATCCACTGGTTTGACACTATTGTCTGGCTAGGATGCTGCTGGAGCTGCCAATTTGGCACAGCTGCCTCAGTGTCTGCTCAGTCGCCCACTGGTGCCTTGGTTGTGTGATCACCTTGGTTCTTGGGCCTCTCCATGGGGCACCTCTCTGGTTGGTGCGCACTCAGCTGGGCTGGGATGGAGTCTGGTGGCAGCAAGGGCTACCTGCTTGGTCACATGCTGGCACAGTGGGGCACTTGGTCTCCATGGATCTCGGGCCTCTCTGGCAGGTTGCCTCTTTCCTGATGCTCTTTATTTTATTTTATTTGACTTTATTCATATTTTAACCATTTCTTTTTATCTGTTTTCAAGTTCACAAATTCATTTATCTATTACTATCATATTTTCATTTATGCCATTAAGCCTAATCATAGTGTCTGTATTAATATACTTTTTACTAATTTCAACATTATTTCCCAGATGACCCAGACATAGAAAACTACTTAGATAAAACCACAGGGACAGATGTTATATAAACGTAAGGACGTCTCGGAAGAGGAAACCAAGAACAAAGAAGACAGAGCCAAGAGTTTCAATGAATCTTTCCCAGGCAGTAGAATTATGCCAATATATATCTGACTGGATTTCACAGTTACTACGGACTGGTGACTCATGTGTGCCTTTGTTGCTCTTTTTGAATGGAAGGGAGTATATTGGTTATCCTGTGTCTCTCTCATTATTGTGTATTCTACATGTGTAGAGCATTTAACAGGTCTCTTGAACAGAGGTTTTTCAGATTGAAAGGAATTACACTAAAGGATCTATATTTAAGGAATTTACCCAGAGCATCATGGAAATACAGACCTGAACAAGTTGGTTCTCAGAACTAATCAGATGGCTGGTCCACCTTCCCAGCCGTAATTGGAGGAAAATTTGAGGTGACTTGAGAGAGGAATGATAGTATTTTATTTATATATGAGAAAATGAAAATTGCTGTGGTCAGAGGATGAATTGTGCAGGAATGTATCTTCCAAACATGACCACAACAATTTTATATTGTTTCACATGAACTTCCAGAATGTTGCTCTCTTTATTAAGAGATAAAGGCTGTATTTCCTTCTCTTGAAATGGGAGTGACTTTGTAACTGCCTTGATTTAGAGAATTGGGCACAAGTGATACTGTTTGATTCCCAAGGCTAATTTGTAAAAGACTAAGTTTCTTCCTTGCTCTCTCAATTCAGAACTCTTGACTTTGTAAATGAACCACTGTGTTGTGAGGAAACCCAGTTTATACACTGGAGCAAAGTTCAGGTGTTGCAGCTGACAGTCACATCTAACATATCAGCCAATTACCATTACCAACTTCAAGTGAGCCAACCATAAGATTATTCTAGCGCCTTTTCTTTAAGCATTGCCTTTGAGCCCTACTGCAAAAAATTGCAGATTTGTGAGCAAAATAAATATTGGCATTGTTTTTTGAATTCTAAATTATGGCTTTGTTTGGTATTTGGACATAAAAACTAAAAATGATTACTTTTGGTGAGAGGAACAACAGAGGAAATAGAAGGTAAAAATAAACTTTAGAATTACCCGCAATGTGTTTATTTTTATCAGGAAAATATGTTTATGTTTTATGTTTGCAATGTGAAGTAAAAAAGATGAAATGTTAAAAGAACTAGTTTAAAATGATGTAAAAATGTTATAGTGTTACTTTTTAAATTAATAAAAGGTTTATTTAAAATTATAAAATTTAAATATATTATTTAAAATATTTAAATTGTAATCCAATTTTTTAAAATTTTTCTATTTATTATTAGCATATTCATTCTTACAAATTGTGATATGTCTTTTTGCACAACCTATCACTTTCCAAACCCCCTCCCTCCCTCTCCCCCATCTTGAGTGTCCTTAGGTTTGTTCTCTCCTTCTGCAAGTTCAAAATTTGTTGTGGTCTTTTCTTTCTTTCTTTCCTTAATTCCTTCTTTCTTTCCTCCTTCCCTCTCTCCCTCCTGCCATCACTTCCTTCCAGCAGCCAGTTATGAGTGAGCACATGCGGTATTTGTATCTCCTTGTCTGGCTTATTTCAGTTACCATAATTTTCTCCAGACTCATCCATGTTGCTGCAAATGGCAGAATTTCATTCTTTTTACGGCTGAGTAGTATTCCATTGTGTACATATACCACATTTTCTTTATCCGGCCATCCATCAATGAACACTTATGTCAGTTCCATATTTTGGCTATTGTAAATAGAGCTACAGTGAACATGGGAGTGCAGGTATCCCTTTGACATGATGATTTTCATTCCTTTGGCTATATACTCAGCAGTGGGACAGCTGCATCATATAGTAGCTCTATCCGTAGTTGTTTGAGAAACCTCCATACCATTTTCCAGAATGGCTGTGCTAATTTACAGTTCCACCAACAGCGTAGAAGAGTGGCCCTTTCCCCACATCCTTGACAGCATTTGTTGAGATACTAAGCTGAAACGCTGGCATTATGCTCTAAGTTCTGTGTCCTGCTCTGAGAATAGGTTGTTTGATATTGTTAAATCAGTTAATTCTCTTAGTACTACTTTCTTTTTGTATAAATATCATATCCTTTAATTCCATCATTCATTACAAGTAGTAAATTACTGACACACACACAGTCAATTAACCAGATGCATCTCTTCAGTCTGGCATAGCACACATGATTAGTAAAATATGTGTTGAGAGATATTAGTCACTATTTTGTCAAACCAAAATNAGAGTGTTGTTTAGATCTTGTGTTTCTCTGATGATTCTTTGCTTAGATGACCTGTCCAATACTGACAGTGGGGTGTTCAGGCCCTTGATATTTTGGTATTAGTGTCTATTTCCTTCTTTTGGTCTAATAGGGTTTGCTTTATAAATCTGGCTGTTCTGACACTGGGTGTGTATATATTTATGATTGTTATGTCTTCTTGATGGAACAATCATTTTATCATTATGTAGTGACCCTTGTTATCTCTTTTTATGGTTTTTAGTTCAAAGTCTATTTTATCAGATATAATAATGTCTACTCCAGCTCATTTTTCACTTCTGTTTGCATGGTAAATCTTTTTCCATCCTTGTAGTATGGACCTTTTCACAATTTTGATTCTTCCAATA